>NC_065528.1:30401316-30423718 GCF_006386435.1 Epinephelus moara | reverse complement strand
CCTTGATTAAACGCTGAAAATAAAATAAAAGAGGGAGACAGGTTTTTCCTATTTTATCTTATTTTGTTTTATTTCTCCCTCTCCTCTCGCTGGAAGCGTCGGACCTCCCGCCTCCCGCTCCCGTCTCAAACACGGAGGTCTCCCTCTCCGCAGCTGAGCACGCCCGGCCTGTTAAATAGCCTATAACCACTGTGTGACACAAACTCAGTGCTTTGGTCATTAAATAATGTCGGGCTCGGTTCGGGTTCGGACAGAAATATACGGCCCGTGCCGCACTCTAACACACACACACACAAACACACGGAAAACTGGACATTATCATCAGTTTATAAAAAAACCCTGGACGCCCCGGACGCCCCGGACGGGACGTGAAAAGTGGACGTGTCCGGGCAAAAGAGGACGTTTGGTCAGCCTACTTGTGGCTCATAAACTGACATTTCATAGAAAAGTTTGGTCTCATTTTGAACCACAGCATCTACCTGGTATGTTATGATCCACTAAAGCAACACATTCTCACTCCGACCTCGTCACATATTGCCGTTTGGTCATCGACTTTCTATGTCCAGATACGATGTGCATTGGTTGTTGACGTTCTGGAACGTCATGTCTTCTAAGTTCTGCCTGTTACATGCATTGTCTTCTTTCAAAATACACTTCTGTTTTCACAGGAAATTTTCCGTTTACACACAACCTCATTCAAAACAAAAGCAATACGTCAGTACAACACCGAAAATGGACATTTGTCGTCATCACGTCAACATCAATGACATTAAACGACGACTTTTTTCCTCTGTGTCTGACAGAGCAATTCGCTGCCCAAGCGCCAGATTTTAATGACTTCGGAGTGAGACCATGCTGAGTGAAGTTAGACAAATACAAGATTAACAGGTCCACCATTGTTGTTGTATCCAAATCCATCTTGAATGTAACAGACTAATGGGGCATGAAGGCAACGCAAAGTAGTGGAGCAGGGTTTTTACCTGTTACACAGACACCATCTTTATAGCCTGTGGTTGCTGCCAGCTTCACTGTGTGTGTTGAGTTTTGCCAAGTCATAATGCAGTTGGTTCTGGGGGGTTTGGAAGCGTATAGGCTATATGCACTACATTGCCTCTGGTGCACTGAGGTATTTATTTTAATACTTTTTTAACAGATTGTGCTCATGTTTTAGGGGGTGATCACACAGAAATGAGACGCTAGAGACGCGGATGCTTCAAAGGCGCTTGAAACGCTGGAAGCGCTTATTCAATGCGCGCTAGCTACTGCCATCTGATGCTCAAAAAAGTTGAAAATATTTTAACTTTTCAGTGTCTAAAAACACGCGTCTAAAAAGAAGCGTCTACAAAAACGCGCGTCTAAAAAGACGCCGGAAAAACGCCCGTCTAAAAAGACATTTGAACGCCGGTCAGACGCGCCGTATCATAGGAAAACAATTGTTTTACTGCCGTCGCGCTTCTAGCATTTCATCTCTGTGTGATTGCCCCTTTACTCAACTATGTCGTTTTTTTGGAGGGCTGCAGAACTGTGTGCAAGGAAAAAAAAAAACAGACCAGCTACATGAAAATAAAGAAGAGCAACGCGATGCCTGCGCGGGCAAGCGTGGCGTCCGTAGTCAGTGTAGCTACTTCAGTGCTCTGTCCACCACACAGCGTTATACCACACCAGGAGCGTTTCAAAATGGTGAATGGACTGCACTTTTGTAGCACTTTTCTAGTAGTCATACCACTCAAAGTGCTTTTACACTACATCACATTCATCCATTCACACAGTGGTGGCTGAGGCGACCGTACCATTCACACGAACTCACACACCAATGGAACAGCCATCAGGAGCAATTTGGGGTTCAATGATATTTTAATATTTGGACTGAAGGAGCCATAGTCGCCCCAACAAGCATAGCATTTTGCCTACCTGATTTTGTGAACGGCAGATTTTGTTTATTTGGTCATTTTTCTTTAATATTTGTGCTTCTACTATAAGTAAGTAAGCAGACTATGTAATTACACAATTTATTCTTTTTGTCTGCATTTAATTGTTTATTGTTGATCTTTCCTGCACTGTTGTGCTGTAGCCTACTGACATAATTGATACCACTAAAAACCAAGTTAGGAACGACATCGATCAAAAACTTGTGGTTGTGTTTTGATTAATAAATTACATTGATTTTCATAATTGGTATCTATTTTTCACGTACAGCACCTGTTAGCAGGGGAACTCAATCTGCTCTTGCGACGCACACAGCACAAGGCACATCATTAGCTCCTGGGATACTTTAAAGCCGTGAAGGGTCACGTCTGCTGGAATTATAAGAATTATTTAAAGTGCCGATGATCAGCTCAAGTGGCTGCACTCTTTAGTTATTTCTGTTTTTTTTTTATTTTTCAGAGTAAAATAATGTTTATGTTTAATTTTACAGCCCCCATTTGTAGGATTTAAAGCTGCTAGAATCAATATTCCTGACCCAACAATCAATGACAATGTGTAATGTGAGCAGTGTTGCTCATAGTGACAAACCTACAGAGAATTATCACCCGGCCCCACAGTTCCCCAATACTCTACGGAGCATTTAAACGACTTTCAGCTCATTGTTTTACAACCCATACCATTTGGTTTATTCTCACCAGTGTAGATTCCAGCAGCAGCAAGAAGCTTTTTTCAGTAAAAAAAACTTAAAAAACTAGCTACATCGGCACCAGCAGCAGACAGCCAAAGTTAGCGACAGCCCGGTGAAGAAAATATAACATTTAATAGCAAAGGAGACAGATATTTCCCCCAAGAGCTGGTCGACAGTATATGCATGCGTTATTGCTTATGTGTGCGTATATATTTTGCATGTGTTTCTGTGGGGTTCATTCAGGTGAGGTGGTGAGTCATGCAGGAAAAGTACAGTAGAAAGTTGGAAGGGTTTATGTATATATCTACAGTATGAGTGTGTTGGCATGCACACAAGATGTTTCCCATTGACTTGTAAAAATATTTCCACCTCACATAAAGTTTCTTCCCCAAAGATTCAGAAAATGGACACCTAAAAATTTTGCCCATCACTCCTGAATTTGCCACATTATCATGTGATTTTCAGCCAAAGCTGCCGACAACGCCGGTGTGTCTCTATCTCTGTCTCATTTCTCTTTCCTTTTTTTGGGGAGGTTGACAAATGATATGCTCAGAGCGAGTGGAAAGGAAATGGAGAGAGGAAGAGAAAGCGCTTGGCAGAGCAGCGTCCAGGCGAATCGGGCGAGAAGAAAATGTGGAGAATGAGCGATTGAACCGGTGTGGGAGAGCGAGTGGGTGATGGAGCAGCGAGCTGGTGAGACAGAGAGGGAGAGGGAAAAGAGGAAGAGGAAGAAGAAGAGGTGGAGGAGGTGGAGGATATATTTAGAGCTGCTCCTAATCAACTTCTCCGTCAGTTTGTGTCTGTGGGGGCGAAAGGGAGAGCGGGAGAGGGAGAGAGAGGGAGAGCCACGCAAGTTCAACACTAAAAATCAATATGCAGCCCACTCGCTCAGTGAAGGCAGCGGACACAGAGGAAGAGATGGAGAGAAAGTGAAAGGGAGAACAGGAAAACGACAGGATGAGGCAAAGACGGATGAGACTACGAGAGTGGAGGGAAAGTGTTTTTGGTGTCGTCACTGTGGCTGCAAGTGTCATGTCAAATAGAAATACACAGATGTATAAATGTAACCGGTGGACTCTATTGATGTCTGCATTGAGTTGATATCCTCCTGAGACCTGAACTTTTGTTTGGCATGCATTTTCAGTTTTTCCTTGCTATTTGAGATCAGTAGGACCTGATGAAAACATTGCAGATGCTAATAAATATATCAGTAAAATCTCAAACTAGAAATGTTATTAATCATAAACAAACAAGTTTCAACCATAAAATGTGATCAGGTTTTGGACCTTGTCCACTTTTGTGTCGGGATCGTGTCAGTCTCAGTTAGCCACATCCAAAGTTGCAGTCTCTTTAGCACAAAATTCCCTCTTTGTGTTTCCATAACAGGTCTTTCTGCTAAACTGTGGCAGAGGGATACGTTCTAGTACTCACATGTCGGCTCGTTGCCGAGATACAACACTGGCAATAAACCTACACACAGCTGCCAGGACAAAGATACCCACACTTGTTTGACAAGACTGCTAAAGAGTCATACGAGCTTTGGCTGAACCTTAGATGCCTGGAATGAGAGCTGTGCATGTTGTTTCTCATTTATCACAGTGGAGTTTTGTTGGGGAGTGACATTTTTTGGGAGTAACGCCTATGTCTTCTCTTACCTGTAGCACTATAAATTAATCTAGGTTGCTTTGGTGTGAGTTGCACAATGTTGCAACCGCATAATCAAACTTACCTGCCCTCATAGGTGTGACATCACGTAGGTGGGCGGAGCAAGATTCAAACAGGAAGTTGACCCTGCAGTGGAAGACGTGAGGAAAATTACATGAGGTTCAGCTAGTTTTCATCGTAAGGTCATAAAATCGTCATAGCTAATATATTGTACAAACCTTTGATGGAAACATGATTATTATGTTATATTTTTCCCATAAACCCAAATGGGTGGGTGAATGGAACATTGCTAAAAGGCTTTGCTGATAAAGAAGATAATCAACCTTGCAAGAGAGACCCTCTGTATGCTGTAGATTACTGGTTCCCAACGTCTTCATGTGTGCAGAACCCTAATCAATCATAAAAACCATAAAAATATGTATGGACTAGCCGGACTTTGCAAGGTGTTTTGAAGGCCATGTTTACTAATTGGACTAGCAGACTAGCAAAAAGAACCAATTTTACACTAATACACTATTCAAGCCAAACGTAACACTTTCGGGCCTGACCCAGTACCCACACTTCCCCTAGAAATACCCACTTGCATTTGGTTGTGCGTGTTCACGTTTAGGCTGGTGTTGTCCCAAAACAGAATTGAGGTAGTGGAAGTGGTTTCCAACACTTAAAACCCGCGCTAGAATCCAAGGGAGCCCCGATCCACACCTTTTTTTCAATTTCCCAGAACACCTTGCGAAGTCAGCCACTGCGGCAAGTTTTGGAAAACAATTTGTTACCGTACGATTAGAATGTAGGCTATACAAACAACAGATGGTTGGACTAGCGCGAACTCATCCGCAACTCGGTTGAACACAGCGTCAAAATATTTAAACAAATCGACTTACCCGATCTTGTTCACGAGTGAGGGTAGGATGGAGCGAGAGACTGACAGGCGGATTGGGGCGGCGTCAGCAGTGATGCAGGCACTTAACCAGTCGATCTACGTTCCAACCCTCACCTAGGGTCATGAGCTCTGGGTAGTGACCGAAAGAACGAGATCGCGAGTACAAGCGGCCAAAAAGTTTCCTCCGCAGGGTGGCTGGGCTCAGCCTTAGAGATAGGGTGAGGAGCTCGGACATCCGGGAGGGACTCGGAGTAGAGCCGCTGCTCCTCCACATTGAGAGGAGCCAGTTGAGGTGGTTCGGGCATCTGGTAAGGATGCCTTCCGGATGCCTCCCTTAGGAGGTGTTTCGGGCATGTCCAACCGGGAGGAGACCTCGGGGCCGCCCCAGGACACGCTGGAGGGATTACATCGCCCGGCTGGCCTGGGAACGCCTCCGGGTTCCCTCAGAAGAGCTGACGGAAGTGGCTGGAGAGAGGACTGTCTGGGCTTCTTTGCTGAGGCTGCTGCCCCTGCGACCCAGACCCGGATAAGCGGAGGACGACGAGTACGAGACTTACCCGAACATAATCGATCAGAACTAGAAGACGTCGTAGGCGCCTCCTGTTTTAAGCATTTCTTCTCCGTTGAATCATCAGATGGAGAAGAATGAACATAGCACACGCCACAACACAAGCGCTGGAGCCGGCATTTTCATCTCGTCGCTAATACGCGTGACGTATGCCTGCACGTCAGCCACGCTGATTTGCGTTAAGTAGTGTCTCATTTCTTAGGTAAAGATCTCTACCCTAATATTTCTCACTTCCCTCATCGAGGGTTATCTCACAAACGAGGGCACTCAATACCAAGTGGAAGATTTAAGGGGTAGAAATGGGACAGGCCCTTTATCTCTTAACCCAACACTAAATAATTATGCGCTTTTTTTAACCTTAATAAATGTGTTGTTGTTGTTGTTGTTTTTTCCTTCAGAAAACTCATTTTTGGTTTAACCAATTAAATGTTTTCAATGAAATTCAGACTTCAGTAATTATTTTTAAACCTTAATTAAATGTCTTCAATGAAATTTAGTGGAAGAGAATTAAGGGAGGGGGTTGTTGTGTCAGTGAGGAAAGACAGCTTTATACTGTATGAGTTGTGGATGGAAATAAAGTTTCACAGACATGTACATAGAGTAATGATGAACAGAAAAAGAAAAATGTGAATGTTAAATATTTTATCAAAGTATGAAAGAAATTGTGCAATAAATATGCCTACACTTAAAAGCGTATGTCTCCTGTCCTCCTTTTTTCTTTTTTTATTTATGGCAAGAGAGCTTACAAAAGGAGGGAATTCAAAGAATGTCCCAATCGCCCTGAATTTACCCTGGCTTTATAAATAAAATTGATTGATTGATTGATTGTTTGAAAAACTCAACAGCAACGTCTCTTTCCAGAAATCAGTTGCTCGAGATATACACAGACCTTGTTGTGAGCAGTTTCGTGTAGGAACTATTTTCTTTCTACCAAACGACACCCGCCAACTGTATCACCACGCAGGAGGAAGTGTGCATCTACTCATGGATGAGAGATCCACGCTTGGCGTCCTCCGCGGCTGAGCTGTAACATTACTGTAGCTAGTTCAGTGGTGCAACATACTAAGTGAGCTAGCGGTAGATGCACGCTTCCTTCTGCAAGGTGATACGTTTGGCAGGTGTAGTGTGACACCACCACAAAAGTCTACAAGGACATTTATCTTGTCCTGCACCTTGGCTTGATGAACGAGATCCCAAACATCCTCTGGAAGAAAGTCCGTTGCTAATGCCAGATTCAAGGCTAGATAGCTAATTAGCTAGCTAAGTGGAGTAACTTTAATTTTAGCCAGTTTAGATGCTAATAGCATGGATTTTATTCTTCAGTACCACTGGTAAAAACCTTGTAAACTATCGCAGCTTCGATAATTGTGTTTATAATGTGTATACATGACTCTGGCAACTCCGATATCAATCAAACACCTGGACATCAACTCAGAGGCTTCAGGGCCAAAGCAGCATTTCTGATAGATTCTCATCAACAAGAATGTTTTATTCTTTTCAATAAAAGAAAATATTAATGAATTTAAAAATCACTCGATATGATTTTCGAATAAAAAAGGGATGAACTTCCGTTGACTTAAATTTACAGCTTACTTAAAGGATTCATCAACTTCGTCCACAATAAAAAGCAGCATCTCATTGGACCATCCCCATAAACCCTTGCGTGTGTGTGTGTGTGTGTGTGTGTGTGTGGATATTGATAGGCCTGACTTAAGGTCAATACTGTGTGGGCTATAATGAAGCTGAGATGCAGGAATGATATCAACAAGGCCATTTAATAGAGGAGGAGGAGGGGGTGGAGGGTTAGAGCTCATATACAGTAGCCTCTTTTTAGCACAACGGGCCTTTCACTTCTATCCCCACCCCACACCATCTCTCATTAGCTGATGATCGATCCTCTCCCTGTGTAGCCCACACAGAGAGAAAACGCAATTAGAGCATTGACCAAACGATTGTGTGAACTGGTGCTCGATAGGTAATCATCACCTGAGAGAGGCGGGAGGCAGGTTATGGAGGATCGAGCAGGGGCCAAAGGGTGAGTGGGTGAGTTTGGGGTGAGGGAACGTCGAGGACAAACTGTGAGTAAACTGAGATGAGAATGTGGGAGGGGAAGGAGAGGAGGAAAAACAACAACGGTAAATAAGAAGATGTGAAGGCTAGTTTCATGAAGAGGGTGACTTCTGATTTAAATAGATTCCATCACAAAAATTAGAGCAGTCGCAAAGGTCACTGCGAGGGTTTTGGCAAGACTAGTCGGTGAAGATTCTCGGTCATCCAGGTCATTTAGAACTGAAGAAGCTTCTTGGATGAGAGGCGAAACATCTTCAAGAAACGCAAGCAAGTCCAGTTGCCTACGATATAGCACTTATGATATATAAAGACTACATACATAAATCCAACTGTATCAAGGTAACGGTAATTAAAATAAACAGCATCAGTCTGTTTGGCGTTCGGTCCACCACTTGGTGACCAACAACTGTTGGATGGGTTGCCAAGAATTTTTCGAAGGATATTTATGTTGGCCTATGGGCTCATTAAGGTCAACATTAGATTCGTAAACGTCCATGCTCTGCGTTCGTTTTGTCTGTATTTGTGCACGTTTTTTGAAAGTGTACGCATACAGATGACACGGAGCATTACACCAGAGGTCATGGAGGCAGTGTTGTGTAGTTTAAGCCACAAACGTCGACGAGTAGCAGACGACAAAGACATTTCAAAAATTGGCGGAACAAAATTAATCGTAAATATAGTGACAAGAATTCACTGTCCACGTGTTCCAATTTTTGTTAATGGTCTCACAGACCTCCACTGTCAACAATGCTGCCTCCATTAAAAGATACATGTTTACGACCCCCTCCACCATCACCTCGTTTGTTGTTCTCTGAAACATTTGACTCCGCCCCTTGGTGCCATTTATTGGCTGTATTAAAGCCATAATAAAGGACGCATGAAAGTATGAAGGCAGTGACATTTAGGGAAATATAAATGAGCCTTAAGGATTGATTATAAAAACCTTGTAGGTCAACATTTCAATTTTCCCATAGTTTGCTTTATAAGCAAATAAATGCAAATTTAATTCCCATCAGCCTCAGCTGTGCTTTGCATCTAAAGCTAGTGTGTAGGATTAAGTGCTAGCATGTGCCAAGCGTGTAGGAAGAACTTCAGTGGCCAACACAAAAACGTGGATAGCCCTATCTAGAGCCAGTGTTTGGTCATTCTGTTCTGGGCTACTGTAGAAACAACATGGTGGAAATCAATGGAAGAGGACCTGCACCGTTTGTAGATTTAAACAGCTCATTGTAAGCTAACAAAAAGGCAACAACTCTTAGTTTCGGGTGATTAAACACAATGTTTTGCAGTCATTTTTGTTTACAGTGTACTTGTGTCTTTGTCACACACGAGACACAGCAACAGCTACAGAGTTTGCTATATACATCGATGGTGAGGAGAGGAGTCGAGCTGCCATAAGAGCAGAGAAAAAGAGCTGCGACAGGAGCTGGTATGTATGATTTGATTTGATTTGATCATGTTAGCATGCTGATGTTAGAATTCAGGTTAAAGGAGCAATAAGCAAAATTCATCATTTCTAGATGGAAGGAATTAAAAAATTGCTATGTGAAGAACTAGAGGTGTAATTTCATCTGGAGTATAGCATGACGTCACACACCCTCTCTCTGTGCTGATCTCCAGCCCCTTGTTTACAAGCCGGTCCGGCTGTGCGTTCATGTACGTTCATGTGAACCCCCCCCCCCTTCGGAGCCCTTGGCCCTCCCTCCCTATAAAAGGCTACAGCCAGTGAGCAATGGCAGAGAGCGGAACGAAACCGGGGCTAACCGGTGCTTCCTCCTCAGGCTCCACTTCACTCAGCTGCCCCACAGATCCACTACCTCTCCCACTTTAACCTCAATAACAATCCGGAGCTAGCTGGGAGCGGCTGGCGAGGCGTTAGCCGCAGCATGACCGGAGGGAAGCACAGCCAGTTAGCCTCCGCTAGCTTCCCAACTAGCCCCGGCTCTCTGTTTGGATCCAACCAGAGCACCGAGCCCTGGTTTGTTATTCAGGTTAAAGTGGGAAGAAGCAGCGGGTTTATCGGGCAGCTGAGTGAAGCTGGGTGAAGTGGAGGCTGCAGAGGAAACACCAGGATGGGTTAATGTCCGGAGCTTGAGCAGCCCGCGAGCCCGCTAGGCTGCCCGCCTGGCTCGCGGGCTGCCTACGAGCCCATCAGGCTGCCCGCGGAGAAGAGCAGGAACGTTAGCGTTAGCTCCCGGTGTTAGCACTAACCGAGTCGGCTGCCACCGGCTACTGGAGTAACTTACATCTATGGAGCGCTTCTACCAGCTCCTCTAGTCACTGAGCCTCGCCTCCATCTCAGCAAATATATTACATTTATTACAGGTACCATCATCATTGAAGCAGGCAGGGAAATAGCTAAACACAGCAGAGGCCGAGACATCGCTAACTGCTAGACGAGGCGAGTGGGTGGTGGGGGGGTGGGGGGTGGAGAGCAGAGGTAGAGGGAGGTGCGGCTCATGACACACTTTGTTTTGGTCTACAGGCAGTGCACAACAGCGAACCTAGTGGTGAAATGATTTCGCTTTTTGCCCCTTTAAGGCACCACTGTGCCTAAGTGCAGCCAGAAAGAGCTCCCTTTAAGGCACCACTGTGCCTAAGTGCAGCCAGAAAGAGCTGCTACAGTAGTCAAGCCACTTTTATTTATACAGCACATTTAAAAACAACAGGAGCTGAACCAAAGTGCCTTCCAGTCAAGGCAGATGGGTTAGGATCAGCCCCAACACAGGTTTATGGCACGGCTATAAACTCCTGATCTTGTTAAATACCAATTCATCAATCTGCAGTTAAGGTTGATCTGAGTGGGTGAAATTATCGAGAACAATTAGCACTGTGCCTGACATTGGCAACCTCTGCCTCCCTAATGACGTTATTATTGCTCCAGTTTCCCAAAATCAAGACCACATTTCCCATAAAGCCTGTTCCTTCTGCCCCTCCCTGTAAAGTGCCTTAAATCTCCACATTTAATACCCCAATTTCCTTTTAATTTGCCAGAACAGAGGAAATGCCACTGAAATAAACCTTACTAATAAACTGTTTAAATCTGAAGAGCATTACAGCAACATTTAGCGACTTATTTCATGCTTATTTAACCTTATTTTAAGTGGTTTATGTAACACTTATTGGATGTTCAAGGGGTTTTTATCTGCTTAGGGATTGGGTTTGACATTTGTTAACTATCTAAAACAACTGTCTTTATCACTAATGCATGGTCTATTTTTAGCACAATTTTACCTCAGGATCTGTCCACGACTGTGCGTTCTATAGACTTAATTGTCCCATAAAAGGTCAGAATCTGCACTAGTGGCAATTTTTGCCCACTTATTTTTACATGAGTGAGCAATTTATAAAAATTCCAAGAATGAGAATGTCATTGAAAGCTGTAAATTCAGCAGATTCACTCAAGAGAACAGACATGCAGGAGGTAATTTTTCCATTAGTCTGTCACTTCTCCTGTCAGCTGTCACAGCAAGAGATTCTGAGACTTTCTGCTTTGGCACCAACTGTAAGTGACGTGATCAAGAACCGGTTCCAGTTGAGAATCGGTTTCAAATGTTTTGATCCATGCTGAGCTTATCAATTTCTTTGACAGATGTACATTGCAACAGTGTTTTTTTTGTTTTTTTTTGAGGACCCCTAATGGTCGACCAAACGTTAGTTGACCAAGAAAGTTATTAGTCAGCAAGATTTCATTGGTCGCTTGGTCGTAGAAAAAAAGCAACAAAAAACAAACTGAAACTCTATCAGGAGCAGTGGCTTGTCAAAATACATCAAAATCTATATGACAGGACAGACACAGGAAGTGTCCACAGCCGACAGATATCTTTCCCTTCTTCAGTAAAGATTCTGTCTGTGATATCGCTCACGGACGATAGGCCTACACACTTCTGCACTGTGCTTGGAAGAAGATCAGCTCTGCACAATAGGCTGTATGATTCTTGTTAAGGTTGCTGAGTAACCTCACACGCAACCTGCCGCTGTGCCCTTGAAAGCTGGCACAAAAAAAGGCACAAGCGTAGCACCCAGCGCCCGCTCCTCTTCGAAGGACGAACCCAAGGTGATAGGTAAACTCATCTTCATTGGTCGACTACAAACATGACGTATCATCTGAAACATGGAAGTAGCTACATGCCCATTAGCCCACAGCGTCATTAACAGGCGGCTCGCTCAGTGTGTGACGTGCACTTGTAGATAAAATATAGGCCTATATTAATGAAGGTTCATTAGTACGGTTTTGTATTTCTCTGTAATGTAGCACAGTGTTAACAATGTTACTGATACTATTCTTTCTCACACCTTCAACTCAAACCTCCAAAATATATCATTTAATCATTACATTCATATCGTAAACATGCAGGAGACTAGTCGACTGATGGCCCTAAATGATGACTGTTGGTCAACTAGGAGAATTTTTAGTCGGGGGCAGCCCTAGTATAGGGACAGAAAAATACTAATAAATACAAAAGGCAACAACAGATGTACAGTGGACAGTGTATGAAGAAAAAATAAATACAAATATAAGGGAAAAAAAAGAACATAAAGAAGACGAGGAGAGGGTCAAACAAATACTGAGAGGGCGAGAAGAAATAAAAATAAACAGAGATAATGACCTGTTTGGGTTTGGATGTATTTCAGAGAGGCTTTGCAGTTGTCATTGCCTGATCTGTACCTGAAGCTCCATTTGTTTATGTCCTATTCCCTGACCAATGGGCTGTCCTCGCCCTAACTCCATGAGGTCAATGCCTGACCCCAACGATCTTCGCACCTGCTTAGAACAAACTGGATTTCTGATATGGATTGGTCAGGAGAGGAGATACGAGTCATGGAGGAGAAGAAAACGAAACGGTCTGAAGCCTGGCTTCATTTCACGGAGATTAATGCAACAATGCTGCTTCAGGGCTGTGAACAGCGATGTTTATGTTGCACATTCAGGTGATGTCCCCTTACCAATGAGCTATCCTCACCCAAACCATTTGAAGTCAATGCCTAACCCCAATCATCTTCACACGTGTAGAACGAGCTGGGTTTCTGGTACAGATTGGGCAGTAGCCATGGTGGAGAGGAAGAAACGGTCCAAAATGTGGTTTCATTTCATGAAGGAAGGGGACGGCAGTGTTGGTTCTGGGCTGTACAGTGCAACATACATGTTACACATGCTGCACAAAAATCAGTTTGTGCAACAAATGAAATTACCGCAGTAGCACCCGTGCGATACAGCTTTGCACTGCATCTATGTGAGACAGAGCTGCTTGTTTGTGGGTGAGAAAAACTGACACCCCATCGCTATTCCACTTGGTAGTTGTCGTCTATTGTGCAAAGGTGAGACGGCGACTGGATGCATGTGACAGAAGTGTTGATGAAAATGCAGTGCGGTGACAATACAGACGTATATAACACAGGCCTGCTGATGTGCATTCAACCCCTGCTGGAGCTGTTCATGCGAGTCAGCCATCACTCTGTTAGTAGAGACTCCAGTCTGCAGTGTAGTTCAGACACTTCACTGATAAACCAGAGAATTATACAGAAGCAACGGCTTCATGATCAAACAAAGTCCCTCTCTCCTTCTGTGTGTGTGTGTGTTCAGACTCAAACCCAATCGTCAGATAGAATGTTGGCGATGTACATTCATGCACACCACAGATAAGCTGCATTTGCATGTTATTATGTAGCAGATATGTTGAAATTTCACATTTAAATAACACCTTGGTTAGCCTGTGGTTAGGTTTAGGCACCAAAACCACTTGGTTATGATCAAAAAAGATCATGTTTGGCCTAAAATATTGGCTCTGTAAAAAAAAACAACAACAACAACAACAACAACAACAAAAAACGCTTTGCTGGCACTATCCCGGTAGGAATCACAGTGATGTGTTGATACAAAGCAACCTCCTTTTATGACACTAACCTGGCAGGCAAGGTAGCAAGGTCTCAACTAGAAAACAACTGCTTTTGGTTGGACAATCCCAGCGGGAAACACAGTGATGTCTCTGTAAAAAAACAATTGCATTTGTTGGCACTATCACCGCAGGAAATGCAGCCATATCTAGATAAAAAAACAACCACTTTTGTGGCACTATTCTGGCAGAAAATGCAGTGATATCTAGTAAAAATCAACTGCTTTTTAATGGCACTATCCCAGCTGGAAAAACAGTGCCAGGATGCCACAAAAAAAACATGTTGAGTACATCAAAATCCGCTGGAAATGCAGCAATTTCTTTGTTAAAAACAACCACTTTTTGTGTCATTGTCCTGGCAGAAAATGCAGTGACATCTCGGTAAATAACGACTGCTTTTTGTGGCACTATTCTGGCAGGAAATGCAGTGCAATCTAGTAAAAATCAACTGCTTTTCTATGGCACTATATTGGCTGGAAAAACAGTGACAGGTTCCTACAAAAAAAACCCAACAACAATAAAGTTTAGTGCATAAAAAGCCGCTGAAAATGAAGCAATGACTTGCCAAATCACAAGCGGTTTTGTTGTTTGTTGGTCTCGAACAGCGGTCTGCAGCTTGGCAGATGGCTCGCCATCCAACACCCCTTCCTCCTCCCGATGACAAAGTCAGCTCATACTACGACACGAAAAGTTGAAATGATATGTATTAAACGTGTAAATGTAACATCTGTAGTTTGAAGGAACAGACAATGCCAACAGTTTCTTTCAGCGACTGGGCTGCAGCCTGGGAGTTAATAAAACTGTTGCGTTGATGCTAGAACAATGGGCAGAACTGATAATATCATTGCTATCAATAAAATCTCCCCACTAACTACATGTAGTTACTCTGCACCTCTGAATTTCACCAAAACATGATCAAAAGTGCACTGAAAGCTTCGTCTGTGGGATCATGTTGTTTTCCTCTATTAAATGTTGTGCTCCGTTACATTTGCAGGGGGTTATGAAAGTGGTGGGCACACTTTAACAGGAAGTGCCCTCACTTTCACTTCCTCTTTGGTGCACGACCGGAGAGAGGTGGCCTCATTGCTTCCTGCATAAATCCAGTATATTTATTCTCTCTCTCTCATTTCCTCCTCTGTATTTTATTGTCTCTCACTCCCACTCTTCCTAACCCCTCTCTATCCGAGCTTTTTTGTTTCATGCAGTTCACCCAATTTCCTCTCCATCTCTTTTCTCTGTGTGAATAGCTTAAAAAAGCATTATGCACCACACTGATTCACTCATATCATGAATAAAATAACGCTACCAGTCACACAGGGTCTAAACCAGGCTTTGACATGGGTTTTTCAAGGCAGATACCAATATCAGTGTTTTTAGAATAGAGCTGCCAGAAGCAGGACACACTGAGCCAATATTCTGTATTTTTAAATGACACTGTTCTCATGCCAACATTTTTGGAGAATCATAAAGGGCTACCTTAACAAATGTATCCCTGACAGGATGGAAAACAAACAGGATAAACATATTTCTAATAAATATGATGGTTTGCTCCTACATATTTTTATCAATCCTCTTGTTGCATTGGAGAGTGCACATACAGCACTTATGAAAGGGAATAAAAATAAAGACATCGCAGCGAAATACCACACAGATCCCAAAATGTCAGCTGCTGTGAAAGTATTTTTCCCCCCATGGCCTCCCCATTGATCCAACAACATAAATCAGTCCAAGGAATCCTTCCACTAACCAATACCTGATGGGAAATCTCTCTTCGTCTCAGGTGCTGTGGTCATTTGTGCTGAAAGGTCAGAGGTCAGATAGAACAGCAGCCAATTAAAGCCCTGCAGATTCGACGCAAGGAGGAAACAATCTCCAACCCCATCTGTGGACCTTTGCCTCGGGGCGCCGGTCACCAATAACTGCCCTACCTCTCATACGGTGTGTGTGTGTGTGTGTGTGTGTGTGTCTGCACCTGTCTCCCTTCCTGTATGTTTTTATATGTGTCTTTCTATGTTTTTTGATGTCTCTTTTTCTACATTCCCCTTCGGAAATTTCCACCTTATCACGGTGGAAGAGTTTGGGCTTCCCTCTGACCCTGGGAGCTGGTAGAATCTCCCAAGGCAAATTGGTCCCAAGGGAACATTCAGACTAAAAGCAATTCAGACCAAGCAACAGGGTAATTGGGGGCCCCTACCAAAGCCAAAACCAAAGTGTCTCGTGGCTGGGCCTCGACCCATGGGACACGGCCTAGAAGAAATGGATGGAGCAGCCGCACCACTCCCAGGGACAGGCACTGTGGTCGGGTGTCAGCCAGGCAGCAAGCAAAGGCGGGGACCTAGATATGCTGACCTGTGGCATCGCAGACTAGTTCAAGGGACGTGGAACATCAGGCGCCATATTCACAATACTTCCTAGTACAAAGAGCTGCTCCTGGTGACAAAATTCTAAGAAAATGTTTAGAATTATTGTCACAGTGGGCACTTTTTACCTGCCATACATGCCGTCTTCTCAGCTCACTCAGTAATTTGCCACACACCTGGTATCGCCAACACACCTAACTGCCAGCCTATCATCTGTCCACACATTTCCTGCTCCTGCCGGTCCACCACACCCACCTCATCAAGCCAACGCATCTCACCTGTGGATCATTACCTCCTGCCACTATAAAGACTCCCGCTTCACAGACTCTCCTCGCCAGATTGTTCCTCGCCTTTTCAAAGCAAGACTTTCCAGTGTTTGTTCCCAGACTGTTTTCTTGTTACTGACCCCGCCTGCCCCTGATTTTCCTGTTTCGTGTGCTCCCCGGTTACCACTCTGCCTTCTGTCTCCAACTAAGAGCTCTGCTTCTGCCTTCCTGGTTTTCATATGTTTTCAAAATACACTCCTGTTTTCACAGGAAATGTACCGTTTGCATACAGTCACTTTCAAAATAAACACACTACTATTTACTTTTATTCCCCCTTCAACAACACACTTACGTGGTTATGTTTAGCCAACACACTCACGTGGTTGCGTTTAAGCAAAGAAAGCACGTAGTTGGGTTTAAGAAAAAAGAAAAGGGTTTGGTTTTACAATCTTATGGGAAGCAAACACCTCACCGCCTCACACTTCTGCCGCCTTAACTTTCGTTGTTTTCCTGCTGTGTTTCACCTTGATGCTGCTGGGCACCATTAAACAAAACAGCGACCAGTCGCTTATCATTTGGACGTGAAAGCTTTGCTTTTTCATTGGTGACTGATGCCGGAACGACTTTCGAGTCAGACCAGGTTGCTTATTCCGCTGACTCTTTCTGCGTCAACCACAAAGAGCTGCCCCTGGTGTCACATTAATTACGCTGGGCCTTCTGTCCAACTGTCAAAATATCTCAAGTATGGATGAGATCATGTTGGTGATGTCTAGCACTTCGGCTCGAACCAAACTCCTGGAGAGGCGCTTGACTTTCTCCTTCTCCTGAGTTGCCCAAGTTGAGAGGCACTGTGTCCGCATGCTCAGCAGGAAGTCAAGCTCATTATCAGTGGATGCTGGGCCTTTGATCTACCACACAATCTATGTTCTAGCCCTCACCCATGGTCATAAGCTTTGAGTTGTGATGGAAAGAAAGAGATTAATTGTGGCCGAAATGAGTTTCCTCAGTGGGGTGGCTTGGCTCAACCTATGAGATAGCGTAAGGATCTCAGACATCTGGAAGAAGCTTGAAGTAGAGCTGCTGCTCCTTCACGTTGAAAGCAGCCAGTTTAAGTTGTTCAGGCATCTAATCTGTATGCCTCCAGGGTGCCTTCCTCAGGAGGTGTTCCTGGCACGTCCAGCTGGTTGAAGACCCCAGGGTAGACCCAGAACATGCTGGAGAGATTATATGTCTCATATGGCTTGGGAACGCCTTAGGATCCCCCAGGAGGAGCTGGAAAATGTAAGTAGGGAGAGGAATGTCTGGAATACCTTGCTCAGCCATGCATTATCCATGACTCAGCCCCAGATAAGAGGCAGAAAATGGATGGATGGGTCTTTGTACAGTGGCTACCACTAGACATACCCTACAAAAATATCTGTTCATGGGCATGTGTGTATCATTTATTACTTCTATACTTCTATATAGACACACACACCCCAGTCAGAGGTGTCAGTCCACAGACGTAGTTCTCAGCTTGCTGCCGGTGCAAAGGTCACTGCAAGCCAGCACACTCCATTTCCCAGGTTGCCGCGGGGCTGGCCAAGGGCAGGACAGCACAGTGTTCGCTGGCTTGATGAAACACGTCTACCTCGCTGTGTGTGTGCCTTGTGGGAGGCGTAGCGGGTCAGAGATGAATGTGGATGTGTGTGTGAGTGTGTATTATGCTCTTTCTGGTTCAAGATGGCACGCTGACAAGTCAAAGGCTCATACATCATTCTGTGGCGGAGTGATATTTATGGGTGCCTGACGCAACTGTGCAGTGTGTGTATTAGAGAGGAAAGAGAGAGTGCAAAAAATACAAAGAGGGAGTGAAAGCAGGAATTCCTTCTCAAGTGAAGGCAGGTCTTACTGAGGTTTACTTAGAGTCCAAAGTGGAAATAGCTGTCATGTCAGTGTGCTTACATTCCCTCTATTAACTGAAGTACAGCTTTATCAAAGAAGTGTCTTCCACATAAGGTTCTTCCTCTACCTCTAGAATAACCTCTTTTACATTGATATTGACTATATTGGCACGTCATCATGATAATTAATACAAATATATTTATTGGATTATTCTTTTAATTCTTTAGTTTGAAGTCTTTTTAGGGAGTGACAACTAAAAATTCATGTTGTCTTATAGGCAAACTTCAATACATGTCCAGTGTAAAAGCTGATGGACATTCAAGACATAACGACTATGTCCACCATAGACTGTATAAAAAGAGAATAGGGAAATAAAGGGGAATAGAAAATATAAAAAAGTGCCTGTGAGGCTGTGATAGAAACTTGTCCAGGCTTATATGAAAACCATACCCAAGAGACATAGAAATGGTAAAATACAGTCAAAACTATCGATACATTTTACATCCTACAATTCAGAAAACGTCACCGTATAAGTATACAGTTAAAATTCAAATAGAGTAAATACTATACTAACAGCATGAACAGTCCCTGGAGCCACCGTGGGTGCCGATCTTAGTGGTAGTGGCAAATATTCAAACAAGAACTTTGAAAGCCGAAGTGGAGAAGAACTGTGAATCACAGTTGTGGGTGGGTCAGTTGGTCCTTAGAGATTGTTACACATTGGTTTGTGTACTTCTGTTTTGAAGCCTCAAGTTTGGCATTTTGGTTGCCAGCTTGAATTTTTGGAGCCAAAAGTGACCCGAGGTGACCAGATGTGGACGCATTTAAACAGCTGTCACTAATCAGCAATGGAGTCCAAAATCGTAGTTGTGATTATTTGTGCTCTCTAGGATTTTGTGGGTTCTATACTTAAGTGTTTTTTCTTCTATATATACTCTGTTGTTTATGTGCTCCTTACTGACGTTGAAGACCAACGCCGGATTTCCACTGGATGCGTGTCCATTGCGGAACGGCAGCGCTGGCTAGCCGCTGCGTGCTCCGCCGTCCGTCAATACCCACCGGCTGCGTTTGCTGTGCGGAGCGGTGCAGCTCCCCCGGGAAGACATCTGGGTGCACCTCCATGATTAACATCTCCTTGTCCATGGTGTCAGCGGGGTGAAATGACGTATGAAAACCTCTGACCTGTTGACTTCAGGCCTGCCTCTGCCCATTATGTAGTTTTCAAGGTGTAGTGCAGGGAAATATGATCCGCCGTGAACACTGTGTATTTTATTTTCAAAATTAACCGGATGTTTTAGTTTGTTTCTGTGCACGACTTCCTGCCCCACACGATCTGCTCTGTGCTGAATTGCTGTGTTGTGCTCCGGCGTCTGGCAAAAATAGAAGTCGTGCGTATCTGTTGCAGAGGGCTCCGGAGCGCCGCAGCTGAGACGGAGCCGGAACGCAGCACAGCTGCAGCCGGTGGAAACACACACATTGACTAGAATTGAATCCTATCTGCTCCGCTGCCGTGCCGGAGCGGAGACGCAACCAACACGCATCTGGTGGAAATAGGCTGTAAACCATCTCTGTCTGTTAGTGGAAATCGAAGCAGCAACTTCCAGGGCTGACAAAAGAAGCTAACGCAAAGTGACAAAAACTGCAATTCCTCGAATGGCCACTTGAGGCTGGCTTCAAAAGTGAGTCGATCCCTATAGACCCCCATGTTAAAGGGGAACTAGTGTTTTTTTCAACCTGGGCCCTATTTTTCTATCTACTTTTGTCTAAATGAGTGATAGGATGTTCAATATGTGACATTTCTCCAGTACGAAGCTAGGGCTGACCCGGATTGTTAGTATAATTATCTGACAACATAACGGAAAGGAGAAATGAACGTCTGTGTTTACCTTTAGCTGGATTCAGACATGTTCCTCTGCCTGTTGCTGCTCCCTCTCTCTCCTCGTCCGCTCTTCAATTTCACTGAGCTCTGCGTCCGTGTACGTCCCTGTACTCTGGTTCAAATAAATACGGGCGGTCATCAAATTCAAATGGCTCATCCAGATCCAGTTGGTCAAAATCAGGTAAAAATTCAGCCATGACTACTCCAAACAGAGTAACTCCTTGCGTTTGTAAGCTCACTCCAGCGGTAACTTCCTGCAACAACTCAAATCTTGTGAGCCAGACTTTCACTCTCTGAGTGAGTGATTTGACTTGCCACAACAAACGTACAAATTTTTACCTGATTTTGACCAACTGGATCTGAAACTGAAGAGTGAACGAGGAGAGAGAGGGAGCAGCAACAGGCAGAGGAACATGTCTGAATCCAGCTAAAGGTAAACACAGACGTTCATTTCTCCTTTCCGTTATGTTGTCAGATAATTATACTAACAATCCGAGCCTATCTGTGTGAAAAAAATGCACTTTTAGCGGACGTATTTTGATGTTGTTTGACGCTGTCTGAGTGCCCTATTATTTAATACAGTGCGCGCTCACGGGCTGCAGGCAGGTCAGCCCTAGCTTCATACTGGAGAAATGTCACATATTGAACATCCTATCACTCATTTAGACAAAAGTAGATCAGAAAATAGGGCCCAGGTTAAAAAAAAAAAAACATTAGTTCCCCTTTAAAATGCACAACTTGCTTACAGCCTAGTACAAAAAAACAACACAAAATGTTTTGGTCTCTATTGCTAATGTCCCTGTTTGTAACAACTGTTTAAATTCATCCACATATGGTCACCTCAAGTCACGTCTGGCCCCAAAAATCCAAGATGGCGACCAAAATACCAAACTCAGAGCTTTAAACATCCACAAACCACTTGGTGACATCACGATGGCGAGTTCTATTGATTTTATACAGTCTGTGGTGGAAATAGTCATGACACGTCGACTGTCCATCCACCTGTTTTATACTGGAAATGTACCGTAAAGCTTCAGTTAAACACCCAGTTTGGTTGGTTCTGGTTTAAATAAGCAATGTGATCGTATTTCCCATCTTTGCTGAGCAACATGTTTGTATGAAAGGACTTAAAGGACTGTCCCAAATAAAAAGCCTGTTGAGTTCAGTGATTTAAGCAACTAATGGCCTGGGCTACTAATGGAAGTTTTACCGTATTAGGTTTTAGGAGTTAGAGGCTCCTCGGCTCTGACTGGTTATTATCATTCATGTGCTGTTCTGCCATTAGAAGCTCTATAAGGCTATAAAGTAGGCAGAGCGATGTGACTTTTATTTCAGATTATCTGTCTCATTTAGTGCTGTGTGAATATAGTGAATATAGACACAGTTAAAGCAAATATGACAATCTTTTTTTTTTATTTTTTTTTTATAAAAGTAGCCAACTACAGCTTTGAACAAAAATGAACATCTATCAAAAGCAGTTTGCAGATTTATGCAACAATGCGGGTAAGAACAGAAAGTAGTCTTTGGAAAAAAACACTACATCAAGATGAAATAATGGATGGAGGAATTCTGGCAAACCTGACTTTAAAATAAACTTTGCAATCAAGGAGAGAGCCTGAGAGTGAGCTGTAGTTTAAAGTGAGGTGTGGCAGGCTGAGAATAAATAGGCAGTGACTTGGCGAGAGGGGAAATTATTCAAATTCTGAAACACCAAACACCAAACATACAAGACAGTCAACACTAACTGACCCTGAGCTGAACACACTTGGTAGTACCTGGTTTGATTAGTCGTGACAGCCAAATCAAAGCTGTTACTGGGCCAACAACAGTGATGCCTCATTAGTTCTTTTTTTCCTAATTGTGGAAATGATGGTGCTTGGACAAGGAAAATAAAACATTGTGACGCTTTGAACAATTGTTATGGTAACACACGCCAGCAGAATGTAGCTGTATATTATTTTGAGTCTTCTTTTCAACACATTGGTAAATCATGCGGTGCTGCTTATTATTCTACACTCGGTGGCCACTTTATTAGGTACACCTTGCTAGTACCAGGTTGAACCATATTTTGCCTTCAGAACTCATCATGCCATAGATTCAACAAGGTGCTGGAAACATTCCTCAGAGATTTTTGTCCATATTGACATGATGACATCACACAGTTGATCCATGATGAGAATCTCCCGTTCCAGCACATCCCAAAGGTGCTCTATTGGACTGAGATCTGGTGACTGTGGAGGCCATTGGAGTACAGTGAACTCATTGTCATGTTTGAGATGATGTGAGCTTTGTGACATGGTGCGTTATCCTGCTGGAAGTAGC
>NC_065528.1:30285209-30400880 GCF_006386435.1 Epinephelus moara | reverse complement strand
GTGGCACCTGGTGTGGTCTTCTGCTGCTGTAGCCCATCTGCTTCAAGGTTGGACAAGGTGTTGTTGCTTCAGAGATGGTCTTCTGCAGACCTTGGTTGGAACCAGTGCTTATTTCTTTCGTGCCTTTCTATCGTCTTGAACCAGTCTGGCCATTCTCCTCTGACCTCTGGCATCAACAAGGCATTTTGGCTCACTGGATATTTTCTCTGTAAACCCTAGAGATGGTTGTGCTGAAAATCCCAGTAAAAACCAGCCCGCCTGGCACCAACAACCATGCCACGTTCAAAGTCACTTAAATCACCTTTTTCTTCATCATTCTGATGCTCAAAGTCACTTAAATCACCTTTTTCTTCATCATTCTGATGCTGGTTTGAAGTTCAGCAGGTCGTCTTCACCGTGTCTACATGTCTAAATGCTGCCACGTGATTGGTGTTAATGAGCAGTTGAACAGGTGTACTTAATAAAGTGGTTCTATAATTGCAATAGTGTCAACTGGAGCTAAATGTAATGCTTTACACCTTGTACGATATCATAGGACTGACTCCACTTTACCCGTATGCAAACAGATAAAGCAACTAGAAGCAACTTCTCTTTTCAGAGCAACAAAGAAAGTGATTAATAACTAATATAGTCAACATGCAGTGACTTTTGGCATTTTGTTGTAGTGATCTAACAGAAAAATTATCCAAAGCTGACAAAAATAAGCCTTCAGCAAGCTTGTAGTGGAGTAGGAGGTTGTAGACTGGAGCTAAAAACAAACTCCTAACTAACCTAACAGCGTTAATAAGAACCAGGGATGTCATCATCTCTGGATGTGCGGTTTATAGACTATGACTTCTTGCTTCTATCCAGTGGGCGGGAGAGAAAAACAGCCTGCCAAGACATTGTTTCATAACATTCGGCACCACTCCTGACAACCGTGAGCTGGTTTTACTGGCCGGAGAAAATCGTTGTTTCCCTGTCAGTCCCACAGCAACGCCATCCCACACACGCTCACCTCTGTGCAACCCGCTGCAGGGCCGAGCAAGGGTAGAAGGAGGAAGGACGGATGGGTGAGCAGGAAGGAGGGAGGGAAGGCTCTGAAAAACAAGTCTGACTGCAAGGAGGAAAACCTTTTGAGTGTTGTGTCATCGCTGCCAAAGTACAGCGGACTGCAGCTTCGGTCATCCAAATGTGTTAGCAATAAAGTTTGGAGAAAACACACTCGCACATACACACAGATGGTGTAAGTGAAAGAACACGGTCATCTGTTTCTCATTGTTGAGGAATCTTCTGCGCTGCTTCCACCCCTCCTCCCCTACGTCCTCCCCTCTGCAGCTCACACTGTAAACACTCACTATGCTGGACAAACTCACAGCATCAGGAAGTAAACTGATATCAGTATTTGAAGGCTCATAGTGATACTGAGATACTTACTACCTTGTATCTCTAAAGGTCCAGTGTGTAGGATTTAAGGGGATATAAAGCAGAAATGGAATATGATATAATAAGTATGTTTTCTGTAGTGTATAATCACCTGATAATAAGAGTTGTTGTTTTCAGTACCTTGAAAGAGCTGTTTAAGGCCTGTTCCCACCGAGCAGTTCGGTACGTTTTTTTTTCTGTTTCCACTGTGAAAAGTTGTGGTACCAATGGAACGGTTCTGTACTGTTTCCACTGTGAAAAGTTGTGGTACCAATGGAACGGTTCTGTACCATCCCCATGTTTGGTCCCCCCTCTGTTGGGGTACCTAGCACACAGATCTGGTACTAAAAGGTGGAGCTGTGAACACCGCGAACACAGCTGTGTACCATGTCTGAAGGGTTAGTTTTGGTTCCCAAGGTACCATACCGAAAGTGTTTGGTGGAAACGGGGCTCCGTTTATATCTACATAGGGAGCAGGTCCTTGTCCACGGAGACCGCCATTTTGCACCTACATGTTTCTACAGTAGCCCAGAACAGACAAACACTGGCTCTAGATAAGGCCCTTTGTGTTATCGGGATCTTAAAGCCTAGTTCACATTACACGATTTTCACCGCGATTTTGACGTCGCAGAGGATCTTGAGAGCCACCTTGGGTCGGAGGTGAGTCGGCAGATAGTCTGCAACGACAAGTCCTCACGTGTGAACAAGCCTACGAGCAAGTCGCCCCCTCGTCTGTGACTGGGACTGGATAACTGGCATGCTAGGAAACTGGAGAAGCCTGAAACGACTGACAAAGAGCATCAGCCAATAGAGTGTGCCAGTAAATCCGGAACTCCGTTAGCGCTTTTAGCACTTCTGGTTCTCTCGTCTAAAAGTCAATACGTTTTTTGAATGGGATTTTGGTAAAATGCCTCAAATAAGGTCTGTGGTTAACAAAAGCTTAAGCGAGTTTCAGGTTTTGTTCTACGACATAAAACACGTCAGTAAATACCCTACTTGTGAATTTTGAAGCTTTTACGTGTCGTAAAAAAGGCGGTTGCTAACAAGTTGCTCAATACGACTACAAACCCTGTCGGGGACATTAAACGTCATCACCCCCGAACAGGCGAGAGTGCTGGCAGTCCGCCATTACAGCTTCTTATTTAGCTTAAACAGTCCGATTTCCCCATTATACAATGTTTTTAAAATAAAGCGGCCGAAATCAGTTGAAAGCTTAGTGGCGGTGACGTCAAGAGTCATGCGACCGTGGAGTAGTCATGTAGTCCGTTAAAGCCTAACATTAGCTTTTTACTTCTGGCGATCGCATTTAAGCTTCAAATGCGGTAAGAAAGGTGTTCATATGTGAAGATTATCTCGCTGAACAAAACCTGTAAGTATCATAAACTTGTGTTAGCCACAGAGCTTATCTTCTGACATAATCCAAAACGCAATGCAAAAATCACGTTCACTTTCTCTTCCAGGAACCAGCGCGATGCTAAACTTCCGGGTTTTGACGACAGCCCTGGCACACTCTATGAGAGGCAGGATACGTCCCATGTCAGCGCGCAGGAGGACGGAAGAAATGCAAGGAGGACAAGCTGCAGGGTTGCCATGTTGCCATGTTTCTAAAGTGGAGTTGCTTATTTGGGCTTGCTCTCTAAATGTCAACCTCCTCTATCCCTCTAATAAGTTATTTAAACGCATCATAGTCACTTCTTTTGGGCTTGTTTCCAGAGCCCTGGTTGCTTATTTCTCTCCCAAGATCTGGCAACACTGACAAACCGGCCGGCAAGCAACAACAACAATGGCGGCATCCACAGGATCAAGGGGAGCATGTTGTGTTTGGACCCAGGATAATAAAGAACATCCATGCCTTTACGATGTGTCGTCTCCAAGTTTGGTGACGTCACCACGTTATCTGGGGCTCTGTCAGCGAGGGCTTGGTGGAGAAATCTTGTGGTGTGCACACACAGGTCGGACCACAGTTGGCGAGACTCCCGCTTAAGTTATCACAGGAAAAGGTGAGCACACATTAGCAGGCGCTGGGCTAGCGGTCACCTCCAACATCCCAAACAGCATCGGAGAAACACTAATTTGTTCCATGAGACTGCTTTATTCAGTGTTTTTACCGTTTTTAATCACCGGCAATCCTAACTGGGAGACGTGTCAGCTGGTTACAATCTGCAACTCCCACTGCTAGACGACACTAAACATTGCGAGATAGGACATTTGGCCTCGAGGAAGAACTGTGCCCTCTGATTACAACTACATTATAATATGCTATGAAGCGGTCATTAACCATTGATGCATCGAGGAAGCATAGTTGTGGATTCATGAATATTTTCTTATACGCATTGACTTTATTATTGAGAGTTCCAAAGCATTCATTGAATATCTGTTTACTGCTTATAGGGGATTACTGCTAAAGAGGGGATTAAAATTAAGTGTGAGTATCATGAACAATTTAAGTGTTATTGATCAACCACTCAATATACAGAATGAAGCACACTGTATATAGGTAACACTTTACTTTAACCCTTCCTATTCAGCTGCAGCTGTGGTGTATATCAGGGAAGACGGAGGATGAGAAGGAGGGAGTCCAGAGCCGAGCTGTCAGGACCCTCTGGGTCAGAGCTTCATGAGGAAAAAACACCAACTCAGCTTTCACATCCTGCAAGTGCTGCATAATTGCATCATCAAACCATCAATACTCGCTCCACTGACAGGCTGCATAAACAGCATATTTTTTTGGGGCCTTGTCACACATGTTGTGTGTGCTAACAAGTCAAACAAGGTGACATATGAGTGAATCAGCAAGACTCCAGCATGTTTCTGTCCGGCTGCATTTATGGAACACGGATTTCAGGAGGTCTGTCAAAATTTCTGGTATGTCTGCACGGCCACAACGTCAGGAGGAAGTTTTCCTTCCTTTTACATGTGTTTACTGAGCATTCAAAAAGGCAACGTTAAAGAGTCGGCATTTCCAGTAAGGTTCATGCCACCAAACAAGTGTTTTGACAAGTTGTCCCTGCGTTTCCAGCGGCGTTTGTGCCCCCAAACATGGGTGTTTTTTTTTAGAGACATTAGGCATTTTTAGTGACGCTTACACCCCTGAAGTGTGGGTATTTTTTTAGCATGTCGTCGTTGCGTTTGCAGCTGCATTTGTGGCTCCAAATGTAGGTGTTTTGGAGCAACACATCACAGCATTTTAAACATGGTTCATTCCCTCAAAACAAGTGTTTTGACAAGTTGTCACTGCGTTTCCAGCAGCGTTTGTGCCCCCAAACATGGGTGTTTCTTAGTCACATCTTTTAGTGGAATTTGCACCCCCAAATGTGGGTAATGTTTTAGCATGTCACTGCTGCGTTTGCAGCTCCAAATGTGGGTGTTTTGTAAAAACACATCACGGAAATTTAAATAAGGTTTGTGCCCCCCAATATGGATGTTTTTTTTAATGAGTCAGCACTGCATTTTCAGCGGCCTTTGTGCCTCCAAACGTGTTTTTAGTAAGACATCGAGTCATTTTCAGTTGGGTTTGTGTCCCTAAACATGGGTCATTTTTAACAAGTGCATTGAGTTACCAGTGATGTTGTCAGCTGGCGTTTGTGCTCTCCAACATGGGTATTCTTTTAGTGCCACATTGCTGCTTTTAGGTGGCATTTATGTGTGCTAACAAGTCATACAAGTTGACATATGAGTGAATCAGCAAGACTCCAGCATATTTCTGTCCGGCTGTGTTTATGGAACATGGATTTCGGGAGGTCTGTCAAAATTTTCCAGTACGTCTGCATGGCCACATCGTCTGGAGGAAGTTTTCCTTAAGCCTTATACATGTGTTTACCGAGCATTCAAATCCATTCAACAGAGCTTTTCGTACGAGGTTCGTGCCCACAAAACAAGTGTTTTGACAAGTTGCCGCTGTGTTTGGAGCTGTGTTTGTGGCCCCAAATGTGGGTGTTTTTGGCAACACATCACATCATTTCAAACACAGTTTGCTCCCCCCAATATGGGTGTTTTTTTTTTTTTAAACAAATTATTTCTGCATTTTCAGCAGCATTGAGCCTCCAAACGTGTTTTTAGCAAGACACTGATACATTTTCAGTGGGGTTTGTGCCCCTAAACGTGGTTAATATTTTAACCAATACCTTTTGTTACCAGTGGCGTTGCCAGCTGGCGTTTGTGCCCCAAACATCGGTGATTTTTACTGACACAGCACACATGTTGTGTGTTAACAAGTCAAACAAGGTGACATTTGAGTGATCAGCAAGACTCCAGCATGTTTCTGTCCGGCTGCGTTTATGGAACATGGATTTCGGGAGGTCTGTCAATTTTTCCGGTACGTCTGCACGGCCACAGGAAGTTTTCCTTAAGCCTTTTACACGTGTTTACCGAGCATTCAAATCTATTCAACAAAGCTTTTCACCCCACCAGCGTGGACTAAATCTGACTTCACATGAAAGCGGAGAGGGAGAGAGACCTTCGGATGTTTCAGGCATGCGCTGAGCTGCAGTGATCCATCCAAACCTTTTGAAGTTTATATCCTCCAAACATTTAGAGGGATCTATCAGCAGCGTCTTAACTCCCTCCAATAGTATTTCAAGCACAGTAAAGTAGGCTTGAGTTTGGAATAGACAGACAGTGATATAAGGAGATAAAGGGGGAAAAAGAGAAACGAGAAAGGAAAAATAAACGTGTTGCTTCGTGTTTGGGCCCGTCTCTGTTTTGGTAAGCGAGGTCATGAGAAGAAGGTGAAGAGTACATCTGTCTCCTCCTTCAAAGACAGACTCTCCTCTGTCTTTCTATCCCTCACTCTGTTTTTTAAAGCCTGGCAGTATCACATGATAAAAGTGCTGCTTTTAAGGGCTTTTAGAATAAAAAAAAAAAAAAAAAAAAGGACACGTCTCTTCCTCTCTTGTTCTATCTCAGCACTTTGCATCCTCCATCCTCGCTTGAGCAATCATATGGTTGGTATTCTTTATGCATGCACATGCTTTCATGGCCCATATTGGATTTGCTGATAAAAAAAAAAAGGGAGGGAAAAATGAAAAGAATATTGCGAGCTAACAATTTTGACGTGGGTATTCAAATGCGCTCCCTGTGAAGTGTTGTGGAGAGAAATGAGGGCTGCTCTGAGGTCAGCTCCAATACGGTGGGCCCAGATCAACATAAAAGGGGAACCGGCTCCCCACGCCTGATCCAGAGTCAGTTCATCAAATATTAATGCTGCGTGTGGTATTCCTGGGAGCGTAGCCCGACCCGAATACAATTACAAGCAATAAACAGCAGTTCTGCTTTAATCACAAGAGCAACGTTTACATGATTAATGCAATATACTCCAATCTCATATCGCTGTTATGAGCTCAAGCTGAGAGCATAGGGCCAACGTTGTGATTATGCACATGATTATGTTGATTTTTTTATATTACCTCTTTTCATTTGCCTTTATCACGGACTCCAGGATTTTGAGTGCAGGTGACATGGCGTGGGTCTGCAGACGGAGCTCGCTGAAAGCGCTGAAACGCCGCCAGCCTGGAGATGAATTCAGGGCGGGTTTGAAGCCATTCCCAATTCCGCCTGTCTCTCTCTGTCCTCCAACATTTCTGCACAAAAGATATAAAATATGCCTCTCATTTGTGATGTTCTCAATATTCTGCTTTCTATAAAAGGCCCCCATCCAAACCTCCACAGCCCATATTTCTTATCTTCGTATCTCCATTCAGCTGTGATGTACTTAAAGTGGATCAAGACAAGGGTCAAGAAGAGGTGAGGAGTGATCAGTTCAGATAAGTTTTTCCGAATACTTTATATTAGTGCTTGCGACTGTGAGGGGAAACTATGACATTTGCTGGCAAAGAAGAAGAGACACAGCTGGACTGAGATCCTTATAGAGTTTTCCAGAGCTGTATCAAAATGTAAATGAAGAAAGCCAAAGAGAGAGGCAGCAGCAGTACAATCTGGAGTTCGTACAGCGCAAAAAAAAAAAAGGATCCCACTCTTGATTAGGCAAACACACTCCTGATTAGGCAGAATCAGTAAGCTAAGGGCAGCATCAGTGTGATTGGAGGTGGGGGTTTGAGAAGTGAGCAACACTAAAGAGGCTCTCAACACTGATGGCTGGCGTGACTGCTACTTGACTCGCTGTGACAGACCTCCAACCCCCGACCACCACACATACAGATACTACCTACGCTTTGACCATCCCACACACTAACACACACATATGCAGCAAGTCCTTTCCAATGCCCTCTAGAACGACACACAGATTTCTGATCTGATGTCCTGTGGTTTGAGAGTTATTACTCTACTGCACAGGCATTAGTGATGGTTATCAGCGTTATAGATGTCGGTTAGACAGACTACAACGTTTAGGATGCCGTTATCAGCTATTAAACGCAGATGTTTCTTGCTAATTGGCGACATGTATTTGAACTGACTGTCATCCAGAGGTGGAGAAAATGGTGGATGGCGTGACACGTAGGTGAGTCGGCTGCCAAGCTGCAGACCACTGTTCAAGACCAACAAATAACAACACCGGGTGTTCAATAGCAACACATTGCAGCATTTCTAGCGGTGTTTGTAACCCCAAACAAGTGTTTTGTTAAATTGTCGCTGCGTTTCCAATTTTTTAGCATGTCATCGTTGTGTTTCCAGCTGCATTTGTGGCCACGAACGTGGGTGTTTATTGGAAAGACATCTAGGTATTTTCAGCAGCATTTGTGCCGTCAAATGTGGGTGTTTTTTAGTAAGACATTGCGTCATTTCAAACGACATTCATGCCACCCAAAATGGGTATAATTTAACAAGTTACTAATGCATTTCCAGCAGTACTTGGGCCCCCAAACATGGATGTTTGTTTTAACGAGACATCAAGGTGTTTCCACCAAAACCACTTGGTTAGGGTCAGGAAAAGATCATGGTTTGGGTTAAAATGAAAAAGAAAGTGACAAACACATAAGCCGTGAGCCTGCTTCGCCTCAAGCCTTTCCCAGCTGACCCAGAGCCGGTCGCGGCGCACCATCAAGGCAGAAATACGCCCGCCGGGAGCCGTTCAGCACCGCGGAGAGCTCCCCACACAACCCGGACCCCAGAGTTAATAACAGGAGGTTATGGTGTTTCATTCTCTCCTCTCTATGACACTTGTATCTCGACCAGTAGCCTACTTTTGTTGCGTTTGCTGATCCTCTATGGTACACAAATACAGTATAGCCTAGTATAATCACGTATCGGAACAATGGGCTGTTGGACCAATGACATGAACCCATTTCCAGTGGGGTATGTGCCTTTAAATGTAGGTATTTTTTTTTGTAAGTTATCTTTGCATTGCCAGCTGCGTTTGTGTTCCCAAACGTGTTTTTTATTAGCACACTGCTGCTTTTCCAGCAGCGTTTGAGCCCCAAATGTGAGGTGTTTTTTAGCGTCACATTGAAGCATTTTCAGAGGCTTTTGTGCTCCCACAAGTGGGCGATTTTTGGCAAGACAAAAAAAAGGCATTTCCAGCAACATTTATTCCCCCAATCATGGGGATTTTTTTTTTTTTTTCTTGTGACACAATGTGCTGTCTTCAGCGACATTTGTGCCCTTAATTGTGGGTGTTCTCAGCAACACATCCTAGTGTCTCCAGTGGCGTTTGTGCCCCATAATTTATTTATTTTTCAAATAACCCATTGTGACTTTTCCAATGGCATTTGTGCCCAAAACATGGCTGGGTTTTTTTTTGTGAGTCCTTGCTGCATTTCCAGTGACGTTTATGTTCCCTACATGTGGATATTGTTTAAGCAACCAATTGTGTCATGTCCAGTGGCATTTGTGTCCCCAAACATGTTTTTTTTTTGTTTTTTTTTGCGATCCGTTACTGCTTTTCCAGTGGCATTTGTTCCCCCAAGTGTGGGTGTCTTTGAGTGACATAATGTGCCACAACATGCCCTCAATTGTGGGTGGTTTCAGCAACACATCAGAGTGTGTCCAGCGGCATTTGTGCCCCGTAGATATGTTTTTTTGTTTTTTTTTGCAACCCATCATTGCATTTTCAGCAGCTTTTGTGTCACCAAACAGTGTTTTGCGCCAAAAAAGGATGATTTGCTAACTAAGTGGTTTTTATGCCTTATTGAAACGTAAAGAAAGTTTGACCAACGGCCAATTAATAAGGTGATAACAGCATTCTGAACACACTAGTCGATGTAGTTGGAGCCCTGCAACCTATAATGCTAATAATCCCTACTAACACCTACTTAATAGAGTGATAACATTTGGAATGGGTGATTGGCAGCACATTGTGTTTCCTACAAAAGTTATAAAGTTGATAAATCTGATTTACGATGTGACAATGCTAGGTTAAGGTCTGTAGTGCAAATATTATTTTGTCATTTATGTATGTCCCCCTCACTAGCACAATATATTCCAGCTCTGGTGACATATGAAGGAGCTTATCAGGCAAATTTATGACTTTGCTTTATTTCCATCGTGATTTTCAAAGGGAAAAGTGCTGATTGAAAGCTTGCTATCCTGTCCATTTTTATCTTTGTTGGAAAGTAAAACTGTGTTCCATGTGAACTGCCAAACATTCACTTTGAAATATATCCACCCCCTTTGACCCATCTTTTTTCTTCCCGTCCTAGTGCGACTGTTGGTCTTCTTTTCTCTCAGAGAGGGAAAATACTTGGTTGACCAAAAGTTGTCCATCAGGTTTTGCTCACACCTGCGCTGCAGTTTGATTCCCTTAATCGAGACCAAAAGAAAACTGTCAATATGAAGTCACATGGGTTGACAGCTAACTCATTCATTGGACAATTTTAGTGAGTCACCATCTTTTATCACCGGGATTTCTTGGACCCATGAATGGAAATCAAAACATACTTTATTCTGGCTGAATAACAGCAAGCCACACAAAACTCAGCTGCACTCGAAGGCTTCATTTCTCTTCTCCAGTGGTCATACTGAACTCACACTTCACATCAAGTGAGAATGTTCTGGACTTAATCTGTTTTTGAGAATAATGGGCAGACAGATGTGTACTGAACCAAAACATGACGCCTCAGTTACTTAGATTTCCTCGAGTACCTTTCCCTCAAATAGAAACGAAAGTGCCGTAATCTGACCAAATATTTGTGTTCCGCTTCAACACAGCTTCTTAAATGTACTGTTGCTTGATAGATGAATTGTTCTTGAGGCTGACTGAAGACTGGTAGTGAAAATGGTTTGTTGTTACTTTTAAACATAGGATTGTGGAGTGGAGAAGTGGAATTAGAGTTGATGAAGAAGGAAATGATCCAAATGGCTTGTTAGTTTGACACCAAGATGTCAGTGTTGTGTTAATTGTTTAGCTATTGAGACGTGAATTGCTTGATCGATAAACAGCAGGTGATTTTGGGTAAGGCTTGATTTCCAGGGGTGCCAGTCTTTAGGAATGTGCTTATTTGTCTGGTATTGTATATTCAATAAGCTCCACGTTAAGGACACAGAATGTTTAAAGGTCTATTGTGCAGGATTTTCCTAAAAAAATAATGCATAGACTTGAACAAACATTACCTACAACCCACTGGAAGTGAGTGGTAGTATATTTCTCTACAGAGACTCTGCCATTTGCCTGTATGCCTTATTTTCTTCATATTTTTCAGTGTTCGAGATATTTCTTGCCACAGCGGCAGGTGAGGCCGAGACTTTATAAAAAGGTAGTGACCAGGTGCCAGACTGTAAGAAGAGGAAGCTACAAAAGCACCAATGCAAATACCAGCCCAGTCTCACTCCTGAGTCGTCAAAAAACTGCAGCTTGGTCAGTGACTTCGGGCGCCAGACATTGACAAAAAAGCTGTCCGTTCATGTCAGCATGATATGTAGCCGGTCATCATTATTGTTTGACAGTGCCCGGCAGAATCAGGAGGAATCACGGCGGGACAACAACAAAAGTAAAGCAAGCGGAAGTCCGAGTAGGTTGGGCAGGAGCAGTGGTGGATGCGTCCAAAAACCACTGACTTGCACCTGGGAGGCTGGTGTCCGCTTCCAGTAAGAAGTGCTTCCAGACACAACTCAGCCTTGAGCAGAGTGACCGTTCTCTACTGACCAATCAGACTGCAGTGTTCACAGCTCCACCTTTTAGTACCAGATCTGTGTGCTAGGTACCCCAACAGAGGGGGGACCAAACATGGGGACGGTGAGGAACGGTTCCATTGGTACCATCAACAACTTGATCAACTGCTTGGTGGAAATCGGGCTTTAGACAACATTTTAACTGTACCTTTTTGAATTTTGGTTGAATACTCCTGGTCTAATGTCTAATTAAGTTTTGACGTTGGGTTCTGCAGTGTAAATGAAGTTGTTTTTTGGCAAAATACAACCTTTACCAATGTGAGTTTGTGGTAGGGTTGTCAAAATTGCTCAAAAATGACGTTTGAATATTCCTTCTAAAAATAACTCATAGGTTCGAACCATTCAAATTTTTATTTTTTTTTCCGCATTATGTCCACAAGAGGGCAAACTAATACAAGGAAACATACTTACAAATGTATTAATACAAGGAAACATAACTACTTGTAGGTATTTTTATTTCAACATAAACGTCTTTGAAAACATTTACACAGCTACACATTAAAACACATAAAACAATTATCTATAACATTACGTTACAAACGACCGCGGACCTCTCGCTCGCCCCCCCTCTCTGACCCGTCACACCAGGGCCACACCGCCCATGGAAGCGCTGTGAATAGCCTCGAAGCGAAGCCAGTTTCCTTTCGGTGCCCATGTTAACCGGGTCCATGTCATTGGTCCGACAGCCCATTGGTCCGACATCCCATTAGTCCGACGGTCCGCGGTAATGAACGGTTCCCGACGGGCGTATTTCTGCCTTGATGGTGCGCCGCGACCGGCTCTGGGTCAGCTGGGAAAGGCTTGAGGCGGAGCAGGCTCACGGCTTATGTGTTTGTCACTTTCTTTTTTTTTCTTGCGGCGTCTGGTCTATTTTCTGTGCGAGCCGCAAGCTAATGTGTCAAGCAGTGCGTTCAGTGCAGTGGCCCAGGCCAACGTCCACTCGCAAAGAGGACAGCTGCGGTGGTGTTTGTTTTTCTCTCCACAATCGAATATCAATTTTCACATTCGAAGATCCATTTTTTTTTGTCAAATTTGAATTTAAATTCGAATTTAGAATATTCGTTGACAGCCCTAGTTCATGGTAGTTCCTTACATCAGATTTTATGTCTTCCACTGTGTCTTAGATATTTTCAGGACGCCCTTAAATCAAGATTCAGCTCCAGTGTTTAAAATGAACTTGTGTACAGGCTTTAATGAAGATCTCTACAGGGGATGATTCTTGACCTCTGCATCCCAATTAGTTTGTTTTGAATTTAGTATCTGGAGACTTCACCAATGATATATCATATTATGAACTGGAACTTGTTGGTTTGTTGTTGTAGTTGCCTTGGATATTCAGCATGTCACTGTAACATTATAGCTTGGCCAACTATCCATGGAAACGAGGTAAGTCCGCAATTAAGAAACAATGAAGTATTGCAAGGTATGACATTGATAGCTGTTTGAACATACCGTATTTTAGTTTGGATGTTTTTGAAAAGTGTGCATATGCATTGAGTGAGATTCTATGAGAACAGAGGTGTTGATGTCAGAGATGGTTTAAAAGTCAGGAGGATGATAGCTGTGTTTTTAAGTCTCCAGTCTGAGTGCACGGCTGTGATGCATGCAGTGTGATGTGTGCTGCAATTCATTTTTAAAAATTTGTGAGGATTTTTAAAGTCTTCTCGTGTGTCCCCAGGCTAAGATACCTGAGCAGCTCTCTCTTCCTCCCTGCTGCCTATCGTTTTATCCTTTCATCCTCTCCTGTCCGTTTTCATCTTCTGTTGGAAAGGGAGACTGTGTTCCATCTAAACTGCCAAACATTCACTTTGAAATATATCCACCCCCTCCATCGGATCCATCCAAAATCCGCATGTATCTTTATTTCTCTGTTTTTTCCCCCACCTTTTCCCTTACTGTCCTTGTTTGGCTGTTGATGGACTTCTTTTCTCTGGCTGATTTTTCTCTGAGCAGTGGACGTGGAGATTTGTAAACGGGGCTCAGCTTTTGAACGTTGGCTTGCTGCCCGGTAGTAAATCTCTCTCTGAGTTTGGGTCCAGACCTGGATCTCTTCATGCAACCCCTCCTGCCTGTGGCGGAAGAAACCCATAAAACTCTCTGGCCTATAAACTGGCCCACTGCTGGAAGACACATCTCTCCCTCTGTGCTTTTTACGGCCACTTCTTATCTTTGTACTGTATAAAGGCCCTTCTGAAGCTGAAGGATGACTCACTGTCTTGATAAACAATGGGATCATTAAGTGCAATGAAAAAGCTGGGTAACAGGTGTGGTATCTCGCTGAAAGGATGTCAGACGTTGGGCGCATTCCCAGCCTAGCTTTAAGGGGAGATTGAAAAACATGTGACAACGACTTGACTGAGCATTAATAACTCTATATAATACACTGTTAACTTGCCATTTCAGGAGTGGCAGTTCAATAAAATGTAAGACTCTGGAAAATCACTTTGCCTAATATCTTTTCCAAGTGAAGTCTGAGATTTTGTGAATGAGAGGTGACGTAATTACTCTGCTTGTACCCCCCAGGTGGCCAGTTCCCCTGTACTACGGCACTGTATAATACTGTCCCCAATTATCTGTCTCTGCAGTTGCCCCAGCCAACCAATAATAGAGTCTCTACTACAGCAGAACAACCTGATCCCTCACTGGCTGCCCACTGGTGAACACATATAAGTGGGCCACAAGAACAGCTTCAGGGAAATAAACCCAAGTTTTGTCTTCACTGCCCTTCATCAGACCCATTTTTATTGTTATTGCCCTGTTCTGTACTTTGGGGAGTAAAGTGCAAAGTTAGTCCACTAAACAAGCTTTTTTTCCACAAAGACCGCCTCATATCGTTAGGATAAATGTCAGAGAACATATAGAAAACGACATGTAAACGTGTTGTCTTACCTTACCGGTGTGCTGCCATGTTTGTTTACCATCTAGCTCTGCTTTCTAAAGCGCGGCCGAAATATCGTGAGAACAAGCAGCGATCTCATACCGTGCCTGAAATCTCGCGAGAACAAGCAGCAACAGCTGGAAGGCAGAACCGGACAGTAGCCTGAAAAGTTCATTCATTTATTTTATGAAAGATTTATAGAATAATGGCTGACTTTTTGCCAGACTTCGACTTTGTGGAGGAGGAATTTGATTTTGCAGAGTTTGATGGCCGCCCTTATTTATTTGAGCCAGAATACACTGACGAAGAGCTTCGTGAAATTGAAGAACGGAGGAGGAGAGAGAGAGAGGCGCAACAGGTAGAGGACGAGAGAGGAGGAATGGCTGCTGCAAGGCTGCGTAGCTCTGGAGATTGGTGGTGTACCTGTGAATGCTGTGCCCCAGTGCCCACAGAAGAGGAATGCCTCTGTTGCAAGGAATGGGACCGGTTGCAGCCTTATTTTCAAGGTCTGGATGTGACCGAGGACGAGACACCTCCACCTGGAGTAGTATCCAGCTGGGCTTTATCTAGAGCTCGCCAGATATATTTCGGCCGCGCTTTGGAAAGCAGAGCTAGATGGTAAACAAACATGGCAGCACACCGGTAAGGTAAGACAACACGTTTACATGTCGTTTTCTATATGTTCTCTGACATTTATCCTAACGATATGAGGCGGTCTTTGTGGAAAAAAAGCTTGTTTAGTGGACTAACTTTGCACTTGAAGGTTGCCCGTTCACTTACGTTTTAACAGGTCTGACGCTACTATGCGCCCCGGCTGTATCTAGGCTAACGGCTAACATGCTAACTATTATTTTTATGTCACTAGTCACTTGAAACAAATTTAGGACGATAAGAGACAGCTTGAAAAAAACCCAAATTTCCCTTTAATCTAGCCTCATATTTCCTCTAAGTATTCTGATTCATCTTCAGAACAATCACAAAACAACAATATTATGAACTTTAATTAAAGTAATAAGCACAAGTAAGCAGCATTTTACAGTCATGCTAGCGGCTTCTTGATGCTGTACTCAGGCACAGCACTGCTTTGAACTAAATGCTAGCGTCAGCATGCTAACAAGTTCACAAAGACGAGGCTAATATCCTTATTTCAGCAGTTAGACTGTTTACCATGTTGACCATCTTCGTGTAGCAAGTTAATATGCTACATTTTCCGATAAAACACAAAGTTAACACAAGCAATAATTTTGCAGGAACTACTGGACAAATTAAAATTTTAAGGATCACCCAAGTGACTACAATTCATCCTTAAGGGACAATGTTCAGTGTGGATCAAAGTTGTGGACTGACCGACAAACCGGCATTGCCATCTCTACAGTCTTGCTACTAGCGCTGCTAACAACACAGTTCTTCGTGTGTTTTGTAGCCATAAAAGCTCTCAACCATCCATTTACTGTTCAATCAAAAAGTCTAAATGTGTAAAAGTGGGGACGTTTAAGAATAGCTGTAAAACGGCTACATCAAAACAGTGTTGTGTGACCGTACCCTCTCATTCAGTCCTTATTAGATTTGAAGTAGAGGCAAAAAACAGACATAGACGCATGTTACTATCTGCCTGCCACCGCTCCCCCTCTGCATCCCAAAGACCAGCAATCAAGTGGGTAAACACACACGCCAATACACACACATATACACACAACCGCTACAAGTGGCTGTGGATGTTTGTCCTTCTCCTCTCCTCCATCTCTCCCTCTATCGCTCCCTCCATCCAGGCTAATCTCCCATTAAAATGGCACTGACTCTGCGGGCTGTGTTTACCCCGGCGGATATGAAGTGTGTATTCCTATTTTTTTCTGCTTTTTTTTTTTTTTTTTTTCTTTTTTAAACCAATGCCTTGTTGTTTGAAGTGCTAATTCTGTTGTTCTGCCTTTATCTTGTGATCAGAGGGCCTTCTAGCCTCTCACTTCACACCACTGGAGGGAAAGGAACAGTCCCAGGTGAAAGCTTTTCACTGGATTGTCCTGGTTTTTCAGCGGCTTTAAAATAGAAATAAAACCAGTGCTGTATTATGTTCTGTAACAGCAAATCCAATGCTTTTTAAATGAACTTGAGGGAACTTTTTACAGACCATTGCTTCATTTATTGTTGCACAGTGGGTTTATATTTGTACTGAACAGGAGACACTGAAGCACCTTTACTTGCCAAGTTAATTTTGCAAATGCCAGAACTGTTGTCTGCATTTAAAAATTAGAAGCAACTATTTTGAGGCACCTTGGGACCAAATCTGAGCCAGTAAAAAGGAATAAGTTACTGAATGTCACTGATGGCAAATGGTATTCAGAGCGGGATACCGAAAAGTCGGAGGGTCCATCAACTAACTAAAGGGATTAAACAGGACATTCCTTTTTACTTTTGTCCTTGAGAAATAGTGTATGTCTCCACCTTTTCAGGCATCAAAAAATCCTTTAAATGAAAAGCCAGTGTTTGGTTGAACTGCTCACAGCTCTTGTCATCATGGTTCAGAAGAAAACATTCCTTCAAGAGTCCACAAGCCAAAAAGGCTGGGAACTAGTGATCTACAATGATGCTAGCAAATGTGAGCAGAACCTGTATTGCAAGAACATCGCCAAGATTGGTTTCATATGAGAGGAAACGCAAAGGAAAAGGCTCTAGATCACATGTTTAAGGTTTGCCTTAACTACAGCACCTGTCCCTTACAGCCCCTGATCTGACCATTAGTCATTTACAACATACAAACATTTTTAAAAGCACAAATTCAGACCACTTCATATGGGACAGCAGCCCAGAGGAAAATGTTGATATTGTAGGTTTCTGAAAACCCCAGATACATTACACTTGTACATTTCATACATTGGCTGATTTTAAATTACACTTCCACTTTCACAGGAAATGTACCGTTTGCATACGGTCTCTTTAAAATAAATGCACTACATAAGAACAACATAGCGTATGATATTTTTTTTGTTTAGCCAGCACACGCACATGGTTGGGCTTAAGCAACAAAGGCACATGGTTAGGTTTTGGAAAAAACAGAACAGGGTTTGGCTTTACAATCACACAGGAAGGGAACACCGGCCTCCTGGATGAAAGTCAGTGTTTGTTGGACCCATCCACCAACCCCTCCTGCTCGCCCTACTCGGACTTTCGCGCCTTAACTTTCGTTGTTGTCTTGTTGTGTTTCCCTGACACCTCTGGACACCGGGCAATAACGGCAACCAGCTGCATATGATGCCGACATGAAAGGATGCTTTTTGTCGTTGGCGTCTGATGCTGTAGGTCACTGACCAAGTGCTGGTATTCGACAACTTAGGAGTGAGACCAGGTTGACGTAGTATCTATAGAGGGGATGGTGGAAGGTGCGTCACCCAGGCGAGATGCCTGCCAAGCTGCAGCCAACTGCAGACAACAAAATCGGTTGGTTTTTTTTAGCCAGTCATTGCTAAGTTTCCAGTAGCTTTTTAGCCAACACGTGGGTGGTTTTTTAGCCTCCCACCACTGTTTTTTCTGCAGCGATTGTGCCAAAAAAGCAGGTATTTTAAGCCAAAACATGATATTTTTCTACCCATAACCAAGTGGTGTTTGAGCCTAAACCTAACCACGTCAACCACAGAGTTGTTAAAACATAAAGAAACATGAAGTTTCAATGTATCTGCTACATAACTGCAAATGTTTTCTCGAACCTAGGCCATCGAACACCGACCCTCTCTCACGCCCCTCATGTGTGATACCTACGCCAAGGGGCGACCCTTTTGAGTCTCCATGGGATGCACCCTTTAATATCTGTGTTCGACGCACCGCTGTCTCCTAGGTGAAACTCGTAACACATGGATAAAGTCATCAGTTGGTTGTGGTTAGGTTAAGGCAACAAAACTATTTGGTTAGGGCGAAATAAGTAAGAGACATGTTATAAATGAGTGACATAAGTACATCATGGATTGACCTAAGTTATGCAGCTTTATGTTTAAACAGCACTGACTTTGCATTGTAAGAGCACAAACTTTTGGTTTCACACAGGACATGAGCAGCGGTCTCCTGGGTGTGTTTGTTTGACCCATCCACCTCCATTTCCACCCACCCTACATGGACTTTCTCAGTCAGTGGCTGTGACCATCAAATATTGTTGCAGTTGGGTTTACATAGGAATTGGAAAGCTCAGTGCTTCTCATAGAGACGCCAAAGGGTGCCTTATGCATCTGTATCACACTCAGAGGAGCGTGACAAAGTGGCAGTATTTGACGACCTGGGGGCGAGAACAGGCTGATAGAAATGTAACATATTAGCGGGTTGCAGAATCGCCCAATACCAACATTTATTCTGGCGACTGGGTTGGGAAAAGAGACGTGAGTGGCTGCTACCTTTAATGAATACATCAGCATGTCCTATAGGCCGGGAGCCAGGTCCAGCCCTCATGATGTTTTCTGCTACCTTTTTTTCATCACTATTTCCTAGTTGACTATTCCTGGGCCATCACAAGTGGATAACAAGCTCCCCCACCTAGGGCCAGGTGGTCTCGGGGCAAAATGATGTAAATGCAAATATGAGGGCACTACGATGGCATAAATAATCACACAAGTATGACATTTCACAAGGGGTATCCTGACACAAAGGAAAAAGATGCAAAATAAGATTCTGGGGTCTGCTGCCATTTCATTTCTAAATATCACACACAACATCCCCAAATTTTGTGGGGGTTTGATATTACTACTTCATTGGTACATAGAAAACTTCCAAATTTGATAAGCTTCAGTTTGAGCCCAACTGTTTCGTAGTAAAGGCCACTGAGCACCACAGAAAGAGTTTTAATATGCATTAACAAAAGCCAACAATGGACTTTTTGATAACACTAACAACAAGGCAAATGAAAGCAGATCAGTGAGATCTCTTTCTGTTGGATTAAATTAAATATAAGACTGGAACAAAACTCCAAGCAGCATGGAGCTGACACAGTTCATCTCGTGTCATCTGTGACGTCCAAACACTTAAGCCAAGGGTGGGAACCATCGCTGTTTGTTTAGGAGCCAGGCCATTTATACCCCACTGTGCTGTGAAGATCCAGTGGAAATATAAATTAGTAAAAGAATACCATGGCTAAAGCTCACAACACCGAAGCCAGTGGAAAAATGACATTACATGCATGTCGGTGCTTGTGAGGGGAAACAAGAGCACCCTTTATAAAAATCTCTCCACCAAAGCTGGTCTGTCTCCCATTTGCTGATGTAAAATTGGCGACAGTTGCTGACTTTTACGCTCTCTCAAACTCTTGTGAGGCGATATACATCCCTTTAGTGGCTAATAACTTCTTAAGAAAAGGTAGCACTCTGTGTATGTATCATCACAATGTTTATGTCAGCTTTTACTGAGTGTGATAATCCATTCAGCATGGAATCTGATCCATTGGAACAATGCCGCAAAAGTGTATGTGTGTGTGTTTGTGTGTGTGTGTGCATCCTCCCCCTTCTCTCCTCTAAACTGTGAATGTAACTCAGCTGGAATATCTCAGTCAGGGCTGAGTTGAGCAGGTGACCCAGAAAAAGAGCAAACAGAGTTGGAGGGAGCGAAGGGAGGGAGGAAGCCAGCAGAAAAAAAAGAGAAAGTCTGATATTTATAGATATGAAGACCCAACAGAGAGAGTGAACACAGAGACTTGTGGATAAAGTGTGTTTGTGTGTGTGTGTGTGTGTATATATGTACGGTGTCGGTGAGAATACATTCCAGCAGTAAAACCTGTCTGTTTGCAGATAAGACTCGTACATCATCAATATCCCTCCTGTACAATTCCAACGTATCAAACTCCAGCCAATCCATCGACTTATTCCTCCATTCTTTTATTTGGACTTCTTGCTTACGGCTCCAGAAAGGTAGATTTTGTGAGTTTGCGTGTTTTTGAGATAACGGTGGGGCTGATAAAAAAGTTGCAACCAGACGTTTTTTAATAAGTTTGCCCGAAACCTACGAGTTTCATCAGTTGTTTTCTTTTTACAATTGCTAGCAAGCATTTACCTATAATTAAGATACTTTTTCTAAACTCTTGGCACAGCAACACACCTGTATCACACAGTTAGCCACACAGTTAATTTCTTTCTGCACAAAACAACACCTTGTGGTTGTACATGCCCAGGTACTTGCAGTCTGTGAATACACTAGCACAGGTTTTCTATCCCAGAGGAACGTAAAATAAATTCATTATTATACCGCCGCTCTGTCAGTGAACTTTTAACTGGATATGCAAAAGTCTCTCGTTTCTGCTGATGTCTGTGCGTGACCTACAACAGCAAATGAGACCATCGGTGTGAAGATAAGCTATTTCTATATAGTGTATATCCATATCTTTAGGAAACTGTGTCCAGGTCCGCCCCAGGTCGCTTCCAGGGCGAAATAATTTACGGCACTCAGACGGCACACGTCATCTTACCTAGCTGCTTACATTTATAGTGACTCTTATAAATAGTCGCTATTCCTCCTCCTCGACCCGACGTCCGCGGGGAGTTAAAATAGCAGCAATCATCGGGTAAAAGTTCTGTGAAAGCACTGGACTCACCAACAGTCAGCCACGTCTCAGTCACACAGAGAAAATCCAATCCTCGGGAAGTCAGGAAATCCTTCAGGATAAACGTTTTGTTCGCTAGCGATCTAGCATTTACCAGCCCAATCCTGGCAGGAGCCGGCGGGTCCACGGCGTTAGCTGTCCGGGGAGCCACACACAGAGGCCGCAGGTTGCGCAGATTCACCCCGCGCCAGCGGGGACGAGGAGAGCAGGGGCCGCGGGGCTGGAACACCTCATCCGGGCCGACGACAGGTACCAGCCAGGCGTCGACAGGGTCCAGCGAGTGCCGAGAAATAAAGAGGCGAGGCACCGCTCCATACTCAGTCCAAGAAGCCGTGGAAGTGCTCGCCAAACAGGCCTTCAGCCTTACCAGCCAACCGCTGCGTTTACCCCGGCAGCGGTGGCGCTTATGCCGGAGAGGTGGAGCTGGGGCGCGGCAGAGGTGGAGCTGGGATCCACGATAGGAGCGGGGGCAAAGTTTTCCCATCTTGTTGTTTCATTCCTTCCCCAAAAACAAACACATGCGCGATCCAGGTAAGCGTCTTTACGACAATATGCGCTAGAGCTCATGGGAAATGTAGGCTTCATTCCAGCAAAACACTACCGCTTTTGTCCACAGGGTCGCCAAAATCAACTCAAAATGAAAGTTCCTTGTAGGGGCTTTAATGTAATTATGTAGATGTTTTTTAACGCCCGCGCTGGCCTTTAATGCATGGATAACGGCCCACTGGTTATTTTTCTACACTGACATTGGGCTGGACCAATGAAATCTCTCAGCCCTCCCTGCTCATTTTCTGAGTTCTCCTGAGTTTGAGTAGCTGGCTGTTGGCCTTGTGCATAGTGGTGGAGTGCGTACCCTACTAACGTACACTGATGGATAAACCACCAAAGCCCAAGGGAGGTGCGGAGAAGCTACGGTAGAAAAGGTGCAAGAATCTCCAGGCAGATGCAGCCAAATGCGCGAAAATACCTGACATGTTTGCTGTAAGATCTAGTGCAGCAGGGCTGTCCGCAACGAGTGCAGTACATCCCGTTGCACCAAACATAAATGTACCTGCAAGAGAGTAGTTCAGGAGAAGAGGTGGCTGCTGGTGGAGATGATTCAGAGGAAGAGGAGGGACAGAAAGATATGGCCCAGGGACAGATTGAGGAGAACAGAGTAGCCACTGACAGCCCAGTATGGGGTAATATCAGCAGAATGAATGAGGGACTCTTTCATGTAGGGAGGGAGATTGTTTGTGTGTGTCCAAGTAAAGGTCTATCTCACTCTTTTAAGGTGCCATTTTGAGGAAGTCTTTATTTTCCATGATGGTATGGTCTTGCCGAGAATTGAAGTGAATGAGCACATTGACTCTCTGCCAGGGCACGTAGGGTACTACTGAGATTTATTTTAATTTTGGTAACAGCGTAGTGTGTGCGTATGGCATTTCACCAATCATAGTGGGCCGCCATGGCCAAAAATGCCAGGGCCATTTTTTGGTCCTGGTGCAGCCCTGTACCCCACAGAGCAGCATCAATTTGAAATGCTACCGGTGTGGAAATATAAGGGGCTGGAAAGTCTCTATAGGGTGAGCAGGAAGGGTGGTGGAGTGGTCCCGGACCTTCACCCGGGAGCCCAGTGTTCGCTTCCCAAATGAATGTAGAGCCAAACCATGGTGTTCTTTTCTAAACCTAACCATGTGCTTTTGTTAATTCAATTCAATTCAATTTTATTTATAAAGCCCAATATCACAAATAACAATTTGCCTCACAGGGCTTTACAACATACGACATCCCTCTGTCCTTAGGACCCTCACAGCGGATAAGGAAAAACTCACCCCCCAAAAAAAACCTTTAAAGGGGGAAAAAAAAAGGTGGAAACCTCAGGAAGAGCAACTGAGGAGGGATCCCTCTTCCAGGACGGACGGACATCTGGCATTGGTTGTGGCATCCTGGAACATCAACAGCAGACGCATGAGGACACCTAGTGCGTAATATGTAGACGTGAAAGTCCACCGACAAAGGAGCGATGTGTGACGACCTGGTATGAGAACGTGTTGGTCAATTACGGCAGTGACTTTCAGATTACAACTAGTTATTGGCATTAAAGGAACTGCAATACTTTTCATGCTGTTTCATGAGATCCTATTTTTAAATATAATTCAGTTTGTGTTTACTACAAGTGTTGAGAGTGGATTGTGTGCTTTTTCTACAACACACAATCAAAAAGTGAATGAGTCATCTTTACTCCATAGAATGTACAATAGAAATACTTGTAAATGGCATGATTGCTGCGGTAAGAGCTTTAATAGCAACATGAAATTGCTGCCAGTGATAAAAAACAAACAAACAAACAAAAAAACATACATGGCATTTGGTTCTGAATGTGCATAAATAAAACACACAAAGATCATGAGACTACACAAGAATCCAGCCCTGATTTGCAATCATGGTAGAAATGGTATTGTTAAATCTCTACCAATGGGCACATTTCTACCATTGCACAGTATATTCCGTCATATCGCCCCAACCCTGCAGTGGAACCTTTGATAGTTCGGAGAAAAAAAAAAATGAAGGCCAACTTTTGCCTTGTCTCAAGATTTTATGCCGTCCTGAGAAAACCTTTTATTGTTTAAATTCTCTCACAAAACTTTTGCATTTGCCTCAGAAAACACAGCCCGAATATTTGAAATCAATAAAAGTTCTTCACTCAAATCCCTTTTTGGTTGTATTAAACTTTTAAGAGACAGAGAGCACATATAAATGTGCAAAAGTTTTCTCAGAATAAGCAAAAGTTTTGTGATGGAATGCAAAACAGCAAAAATAGCTTCTTTTTTTTTTTTTGTTCCCATTCATAATATTTTCCAACTCCATCCGGGGCTCTGCACCACCCGGCACCTTGCACTGAAGTTTTGGAAATTCTCTGGCATGACATAAGTCAGATGTAAATATGCCAGATGCCAGCAGGAGCATGTTCACTCCCAAACTATTGATACCGGCCTTCAGAAGCTCGTACTGGTCAAACTTTCTTTCCGGGAGCCTTTAAAGGCAACACTAATCCCTTTCTTTCTCCATCCATTGTCCCCTCTTCCCTCCCTTCTTTGTTCCGTTCACCAGTGTCCTTCCCACCATGTTGTCATGCAGAGCCAGGCGGTAGTCGGTAGGCCTGCTGACACTCTGTTCCATCGCTCAGACCCACACTGTCACCTGCCTCATTAGTGCTGAACTGGTGGAGAGGAGACACACCAAATCCTAAAGCTGTGCCGACACACACACACATCTCTCCCACGGTCAACAAATGTGAAGGTACGCGCATGCGGCCGGATACACAGCCAGACATTCACACGCACGGGCGAGCATCCGCACACTCAACTGAGACTGAGAAAAATAAGGAGGGAAGAACTTGTTCTAGGTCACTGATATGTGTGTGACAGCAAGCCAGAGTGTGTGTGTAGCAGAAGCCTTTTTACTGAGCCGACTGTCTTGCTGTGACAGAAGGTTTTGATTTTCCTCTTGTCTGACAGAAGTGACTTATGGCCGTACCGCTGTCTGTTAAAGACCCCGGGCCCCTTGAACAGGAGGCTGTGTGTTCAAAGTCCAGTTATTATAGACTACAGGCTGGTAAGCAACCCTGGAACTAACATACAACTAATATGGGTTGTTAAAGCCTGAGAGCAATCTTTCTGGACGAAACCTGCCAACAGCAGATTTGCCGTGCCAATATTCATCTTTTTACATTTTTACCATTTTGGTGCTAAAAAATTAGTCAGTGTTTTGTCCTGAATTGTGTTCTTGGCAGAGTGGAGCGGCCTTTGCAAAACAGCAATTATGAGACACGGAAACTCATCACTAAAACCGAACATTATAATAGTAATGATGATGATGAACACATTCATGCGTACTTGTGTGGAATCTGATTAAAATGCCACATTAGAATCAGTTCAGGTTAAGGGTTTGCACGTAGACAGCCAATGTAGTGTTTATCGTCTGTGCAGGAAAAGCCACATGAGGCTGAAATACTTATTAAATACCAGGAAACAAAATAGCTTGTAGGTTGAAAAATGGAGAAAAAAATGGAAAATTTCTTGGCTTGAGGACCGGTGCCAGGAAAGGCCATGTTGATACCTAGAGGGTTTATCCTAGGTAGGGTGGCCATTTTAGGATATTTCAGACTCTGTTGGGAGATGTTTGCCTTCAGGGCTTTCTGCAATGAAGCCCTTTCTTGGTTAGGTTCAGGAAAAACATCAGAGTTTGGGTTAAAATGAAAAGATAAAACCCTGAGAGGGGCTCCATCTTGGAATACAGCATCTGTTTCACCTAACAGACCTTTATAGGGCCGACGTCACAATGACGTCAGGTCATTAGCTGGAGGCAGTACATGCCTCTCCCCCACAGGGCTGTAGGCTACACAGGAGTCTTAAAATGTGTTTGTCTTGTTGTGTCATTGGGAGCCAGAATAGAAGGAGTCATGACTCAAAACCAGCCGCCACTGCCCGTCAACAAAAACAAAGATGGTTAAATGTGATAAGACCAAAGGACTGGACGGAGGCCATCATCAAAAATGCTCACATGTGCAGCACACACTTCATATCAGGTTAGGGAGAAAGTATTTCCTGTTGTAGGGATGAATAAGGTTATGTGTAAAAAAGCTATGGTCTACGTTTAGAAAGATTGATCATTATTATTAACATCATTTAGATGGTGGTTATGGCCCAATAGTGCTAGCTACACAATGTGAAGAGCAAAAGGAACCAAAGAAATTGACCAATCACAGCCATCCGGTCCGCATGGGAGTTACTCCTTACTCCTCCTTACTCCTTGTGCACTCTCTTTCTCTTACCCTCCGTCCAATCCCCTCGCTCCATTTTGACACTCCTCTGCTCCTCGTCCCGCCTCGTCCCAACCCCCCTCCGCATTTGAAAGTACGAGCGGTTTGTAAGGCCCTGAGCGATTCAGCTACACGAGTTTAGATATGGAAAATCAAAAGAGCGACAGCAGCAAGCGGCCACTGCTTGCCCCACCGGCAAAGGCCGAAAGGAAGCGTAAGTCTGCCTCTGAATAAGCAGAAACAAAGAGGAAATGCGACAAATTGAGGGCTCAAAGCAAAGTAAACATCGGGTCATCCTTTGGCCGATGGAGAAAGCTCCAGCAAGATCTGGGCCTGAAAAGTGATGCTGATGCAGCGGAGTTTTTGTTGAACAGGTAATATTTCGTTTTTATTGTGGATGTTGTGACATAGATAACTGTATGCCAATGCTGGCTTATGATGTGGTTAGACGGCGTCAAAACATTTTTTGTCTGCAAAATTGTCAACACTTGTTTACTTGTTCGACGGAGACTTTTGGCTTAATTTTAGCATTGTAAGCTAAAATTGCGATCATGTTTACACTTTGTCACATCAATGTGTTTATGTGTGGTAAGAAGGCTCCGAGGGGAGGGGGACACGAGCTCGGAGGAGAGGGATCGTGGAGCACAGAGGGAGGGGTGTGTGTGTGGGGGGGTGCAATTTTCAAATCTTTCTCATCGTCTTTCTAAACATAGACCATAGCTTTAAGGGTTAGCATGTCCACCTCATCAGAAACTGGGGAGGGATTAAGAGGAATATTGGATTTCTCTGGAACGCTAACTTTTTAGCACATTAGCTAACGTTAGCTTCCATAGCAAAACAAACAAGTGTGGTCCTCCTTTGTAAGATTGGCTTCCTGTGACATCATCCATCCACTGAGTGAGAGCATACGGGTCGGCCAGTCTGGTCCCGTTGGTCAGTGTTTACTTATTCAAGTAACACTGGCGGTCCCAGAGAGTGAGTGACCTGACATGGTGCGTTGGTAAATTCAGTCTGACGCTCTACACTAACATGAGAGCCCTGTTGGTGGAAGAAATGGAGCGTTATATTTCCATATGAATTAACAAACAGTTAAGGTAATCACACATTCACTCTGCTGCTCCATCTCCCTAGACAGAGTGTCCAGAGTGCACTCTGCCACTCTGAGAGTGCGGTGCTCTGGATAACCGAGCAGCACAATCAGACAGCACTCCGAATTTACGAATGGTCCAGTTTGTGCCAGAGTGCGCTCCGACACTCGGAATGAGTATTTCTGAACACACGCTCACATCATCTTCCTCTATTGTCGAAAACAAGCCAACAGAACTTGCTAACGGTAAAAAGGGTTTACACATCGTCTGTGCTGACGGGGCGAAGATGTGGTTGAAGCATCCATGTTTTATACTTTGTAGCTTCTTTAGCAACATCCATATTTGAAGCACTGTCAACTGTCATGGCCACATATGAGACACGAGTCTGAACTGACATGGATGTAAATTTCAACTTGACTGGTTCACGAGGAATACAGCCATAAAGTGGTAATTCTAGCTGTGTTTCATATACATATATATACAGTATATATAGATATAGATATTCTGTGAGAGTAACAGAAAACGTGGCATAAAATAATAAAATAATATGTGTGAATCCGTTAATTTTGGAGATGTTCCCACACATGGACACCAGTGTTATAAGAGGCTCCATCAGACTCCATCTATCAGTGAACTAACATGTCAGTTTAACAGTCTAACTAGCTTCCTGTTTCAGTGTGTGAGCACAGTTGAGCAATAATCTTGTTACTGGCTGTGGTTTTGGTCTGATCCTTTGGTCTTGTGTAAACCCGGGCCCCTCTTTAAGCATCTGTTTCCTCTGGCCTGCAGGGTCAATGGCCAGGCACCCACATGTACACTCTCACATACACGCATACAAACCAGCATTAAGGCTCACATTAAGGAGACACTCAGGTCTGACTAAGTGTGGTACGGGTCTGACAAGGGTTATCTTCAAGGTTTTTCAGTAGAATGGGTAAAGAGGTCATCAAGGGCATCAGAGCTGAGTGTCTGTCTCTAACCAGCTCTCCTCCCTACTCTAACCTCAGATGATTTATTTCCTCCACATGTTTATGGAGAGCTCTCTTCCTCTGCCTCACCATGTCTCCTTTAAACATGGCTTTAAAACCACCAGTATGGGACTGATTAGCCAACAGGAATAACACAAAACAGACACGTTCTCATCTACCAGAGAAATAACTGTGTTTACTAGATTGATTGGTTTTAAAAAATAGAGTCTCGGATTCCATTTTAGGGGGCTTCAGGGGGGTAGATGATGTTTTGGAGTCATCTACCATCTTCTGTCAGTGGAAGGTCAAAGGTGACCTCTGTTGTGACTAGCAAGGTAAAGCTAATGCTGCAATGAAAGTTAGAGCAGCAACAACAATGAAGAAAAGCAGAAGTAAAAATCAAAGTGAAGCTTAATACATGGCAGGTGTCCATTAAGAAGAGAAAACATCAGTAGTTTTTTCCATGCTGACATCAACAGGAAATAAATCAATGAAAAAGATTGCAAAGCTAACTTCTGTCTACAGAGCTACGTAGACAGTTTGCCTAAGTTTCAACACTGCTAACTAGCCAGTAGTTCTAATACAGAGGGGGTTGCCCTGAAAGGGTCTATACAATCTGCACAGTTTATGTGGACACCCGAGATTAGTGTCACCAATTCAGTATGTGACCAAATTTCTCCCGTTCTGATGTGTTAACATGTTCCCTTGGTCAGCCTTGGTCTGGACATCTACAAGGTCTTCATCTTACAGTGTCTAAACCTTCAGACACCCTGGAGCCTTTACACACGTCTAAATGAAGACAACTCTAATACCTTCAAAATACTGAACTATGGCCATGTTTAAGTCATATATTAATACAATTAAATGACATTCACATTCTGTCTGTCTGTCTGTCTAATATTTGTTTCTATGATACCTCGTGTACTTTAGTTATAGAGCTGCTGAATAATGATAATAATGATGGATATATAATGTCATCACTTCATTATTTTATGAATTCTTGAGTTATGGCGAAAAAATGTTTTGTAAGGTCAGGGTGATCTTTGACCACCAAAATCTTACAAGTTTATCCTTGAGTCCAATTGAACATTTGTGCCAAATTTTAAGAAATTCCCTCAAGGCATTCCTAAGGTATGACATTCACAAGAATGGAACAGACGCAAGGTTACAGTAACCTAGACCTTTGACCGCAAATATCCAAACAGTTTATCCTTGAATCCAGGTGGATGTTTGTGGCAAATTTGAGGAAATTCCCTCAAAGCGCTCTTCAGATATCACATTCACAAGAATGGGATGGATGCAAATTCACAGCAACCTTGCTCTTTGACCACCAAAATCTAATCACTTTATACTTGAGTCTAAATGGACATTTGTGCCAAATTTTAAGAATTTTCCTTGAGGCATTCCTAAGGGATAACATTCATGAGAATCGAGCAGACACAGGGTCACAGTGACCTTTACCTTTCACCACCAAAATCTCACCAGTTTATCCTTGAGTCCAAATGGACATTTGTGCCAAATTTTAAGAATTTTCCTTGAGGCAAGCCTAAGGCATAACATTCATGAGAATTGAGCAGACGCAAGGTCACTATGACATTCACAACAATGGAACAGACGCGAGGTTACAGTAACCGAGACCTTTGACCATGAATATCTAACCAGTTTATCCTTGAATCCTGGTGGATGTTTGCAGCTAATTGAGGAAATTCCCTCAAAGCATTCTTCAGATATTGCATTCACAAGAGTGGGATGGATGTGAATTTAGAGCGACCTTGATCTTTGACCATCAAAATCTAATCACTTTATACTTCAGTCTAAATGGACATTTGTGCCAAATTTTAAGAAATTTCCTTGAGGCAAGCCTAAGGCATAACATTCATGAGAATTGAACAGACGCAAGGTCACAGTGACCTTTACCTTTCTCCACCAAAATCTCACCAGTTTGTCCTTGAATCCACGTTGACGTTTGTGCCAAATTTGAGGAAATTCCCTCAAGACATTCTTGAGATATCGCATTCACAAGAATGGGATGGATGCAAATTCACAGCAACCTTGAACCCTGACCGCCAAAATCTAATCACTTTATTCTTGAGTCCAACTGGACATTTGTGCCAAATTTTAAGAAATTTTCCCGGGGCATTCCTAAGGCATAACATGCATGAGACTTGAGCAGGTTGCAGTGACCTTGACCTGTGACCACCAAAATCTGATCAGTTTATCCTTCAAACCAGGTGGATGTTGGTGCCAAATTCGAGGAAATTACTTCAAGGCATTCTTGAGTTATCGCATTCACGAGAAAATTCACAGCGACCTTGATCTTTGACAACCAAAATCTAATCATGAGTCCAACTGTAAATTTGTGCCAAATTTGAAGTAATTCCCCTGAGGCATTGCTGAGATATCACAACCATGAGAATGGCAGGCATCCATGGTCACAGTCTTTGATCACCAAAATCTAATCAGTTTATCCTTGGATTTAGGTGCACATTTGTGCCAATCTGAGAAAATTCCCTCAAAGCGTTCTTTAGATATCACAATCACAATAATGGGAGACAGTCTTTGACCACGACTGTAAGGTGGGGGAAACAGATGCAAAGTTAAATGATGAGCAAATGAAGAACCTTTTTGATGAGAGTACTGCCACTGTGTCACCATTTATTGGCAATATATAGCCAATGAGGCTTTTGGACATTTTGAATGACTAGTATTTTTTCGCACTTGTGGTTTTCTGCCTGTTTCTCCATGAATTTTATTTAATTGTCAGCCATTTTGATTTTACAATAATCGGTTGCCAATTTCCTGTAGGCATGGTGAATTCAACAGAATTGCAAGACAAATCTATGAAATGTTATCCTGTGAAATCTAATGTCATTCTGGCAGCGGCTGGCACAACAGAAACACGACACATTTCAATGGCCATAAATGAGACTGACTCCATTTTGCACAATCCATTCTTGAACAATACCCTAGCCTTCCAAGGATTTTGTTGTCCTCCAAAATTGAGCGTGACTGTCTGTGACCGTGTGTATGTCGACGCAGCTCCAGATGCAGATGCAGATAAAAACAGATTTAAATGTTTTCTGTTAGAAAAATGAAAGGATTGTGCAGCCTTGGACGAGGTCTGTGCCCTCTGAGGGTCTTACACTTAATTATACAGTAATATCACAGCACTATTCTTCCTTACAGTGAGATTTTTTTGGTATCTCATGTTTTCTTTCCTTCGTACTGTAGTTTGCACAAAATGAATATTGGCGGTTAATATCTTCTCAAATCCAAAAACACCTGCACTGACCTTCAAGCACTCACTTCGGTGAAGTATAAGAACCAGACGTTAATGTCACACTCTTTTACAAACAACAACAGCTCCATAAAAAACGGAATCCTTTCTCCCTCTCTCTCTCTCTCTCACACACACACACACACACACACACATGCTGAAAGACCTTTTTTCTTTGGAAAGGAGCATTCATTTGCACATGAACTCTTACACAACCGTCATTGTCATGGCTGTGTTGAGTCTGATAGTGAGAGGGAAGAGAGGAGGTGAGAACAATGAGCCGAATAACAGAGCTCTATCAGAGTAAACAAACTGCTGCCCAGGTCAGTGTGCTGTCAGTGCGTGTGGGAGGAGAGACAGGTGGAAACAATGTACTCTTCACCTGGGCTTAAGGGTCCTCCAGGCAGGGACGAGCAGAGCTGGATAGCGGACAGGAGAGGGAGACTGGAGAGCAGAGCGGAAGGGCGAAAACTCTGCTGAGGCCTCCAAACAGTAAGGGTTACTATAAGTGCCCTAGGTACTAATAAATACATAGACGTACAGTATATGTTAATATTTTGGGCAGATATTAAACTGAAGAACTTCTCTACACCTGATGTGAACATTATTTTCTTGGCACATCCCATTGTTCGCCACTAATTTGGGTTCATCAATTCACCATTTAAGGGTGTTAATGTTCCCCTGGGAATTACTGTCGCTGGATAAATGCATCACCCTGCCAAATATTTGCTCTTTGTTTCAGTGGACAGTTTAAGTGCTTCTCTATGGCTTAAATGTTCCCAAGGCTTTGTACCTTTTGGACACTAAAAATGATCATCTTCAAATATACTGACGCAAAATGTCAGTTAACCAAAGCATAATTTAAAATATTTCCATCCCATTACTTAACGCTTCTAAATCAATCTCAGAACTCTAATTTCCATACAGAGGTGTGACAACGCAGGGTTTATACTTGTGCATCAGCTCTTTGCAGAGCCTACGCACATGGCTTACACTGTTGTGAGCATCTATACTGTGTCTTTGTCTCTCTGCAGTTACACCTCCAAAACACTAGTCAGTGTCAGGGTTTCTGTCATGTGCTATAAAGTTTAGTTGATTCAAAATGCACCCAAACACACTTAATAGAGACAGTTTCAAACACAAGTACACAAATCAGCTTCACTATAACTCGCAGCATTCACAGACAAACGCTTGTCTTTACCTGGACACATTTTCCCCACAAATACAACATGCTAATGTTTTTAGCACAAGCCTATGGCATTTTACATTGTATAAATTAGCCTAGCAGCTAGCAGACTTTTCCTCTTCTCATATGAAACCAGGGACAACAGCAACATTTAACAAAGGTAACGTTAGAATATTCGGCTCCATTACAACTCACAAGGTTCACTGACAAAACAACTGTCTTATACTAAACACGTTTTCCAAACAAATACAACATGCTAACATTATTAGCACAAGCCTATGGCATTTTACATTGTGTAAATTAGCCTAATGGCTAGCAGAATTTCTCTCTACTCATATGAAGCCAGGATAAATCACACACAAGACTTAAAATGCTATTTTTGTGGAGGCTTTATTGTCTTCACAATTTATTGTTTCTTAACTGTGGAATTAAAGTAAATAAAAGCTTTGTTTCCACTGAGGGAAATGGTTTCAGCTTACAGAAATAGACAGATAGTGAAGCTACGCCGTAGTAGGGCGTCGATTTGATGCAGAAGTATAAATCCTGCTTAAATCCAGAGCAGCCTCTGGGGTATACGGTGCAGATAAAAAGTCTCTGGAACTCTATTTGGGATAAACACAATTCTTTCAAAAAGATAATGCCTTATTTGGTGTTTTAATGGAGGTGCTGAAGAGTGCTCTACACACATTGCTCCAAATTCTCAAGGTTTTAACCATTTATTGCAGCAATATACATTTAACGTTTGGCAATGTGGTTCAGGAGCACATCTGAACAAGCTTGACAAACACTGTCCCTGAGCTCACAACCCCACCCTTACAGAGCCTGACATACACATCCTCCAATTAACATTAACCTAAGTGGGGCTGGTGTGAACATTTTCAAACTGCTTTGATCGTAAGCCAAACAGCAGACTGGACTACTATACTAAATTTTACTACTAAGTGTTCAGCCCAGTCGCTAGAAGAAAATGTTGGCATTACACATTGCTGTAACAAATGTGTTACATTTGGCTGTTTTATATGAATCATATCTACATTTCTAAAATGACATAATGTATACTTGTCATGTAGAGGTGGAGGGGATGGTAGACGGTGTATCACCTAGACGCAACCCCTGCCAAAATGCAGACCACTGTTTGTAACCAACAGGTAGTATTTATGCGACCCTTTCCACTGGTGTTTGTGGTACCAAATCTGGGTGTTTTTAAGGCACATTGCAGCGTTTCTGAGCATCATTTGTGGCACTAAACCTGGAAGTTCTTACTTACACATCGTAACATTTCCCTGGGTATTTTCCACCAACCCATTCCTGCTTTTCCAGCGGCATTTGTGGCACCAAACACGGGTGTTTTAATCCATAACATCATCTTTTCCTAACGATAACCATGTGGTTTTTGTGCCTCAACTAAACCTTCACCACAGCATTGTTGAAAACAAAGTTTGAATGTATCAACTACAAGAATATGTAAAAATGTTATGTATCTGTAGTTTAGAAAATGTGCGACGCAAACATATTTCCTGGTTACTGGTTGCCACTGATGGTTTGAGGTGTTGTACCTGACCCAGCAACTGCTCCAAAGTGGAACACAATAAGACCTGGCTCTGTTACTACCACTGCTGCCAGCCTGCGCAGAACAACAACAACAACAACAACGCCGTCAGCACAGGTTGCTGATGAAGGTGTAGCAACACCAACTCACCTGCCTGATAGCACTACAGACAACTGGTCTGGCTACTGCTACCCAGAGGCAAGATGGTCTTTGCATTAACAACAGAGTGCTTCACTCAAAGATGCTGCAGGGACTACACTGGAAAAAAAGACTGTATTGTCTTTTCTTTCTTGCCTTTCATGAATGCTTTCTGTCAATTTGTCTTCCTCTTGTACCATCACGCCATCAGCACAGGTTGTTGGTGTAGGCTAGATTTAATCTGCCAGAATGTGTCATAACGACAGATGCCGGTTCAGACGATGTGCATAAAATCAAACCAGTTTAAACTTGTACAACGAACCAGACCGGCAAATTGGAAATCGACCCAAGTCTAACATGAACGCACCCTCTCGACCTCTCAGGGTCACCAGGTAGAGGAGCTGCTAACTGTTCCTACAGTGCAAGAGAGCTGGAACACATTTCCAGAGGATATTAGACACCTTTAAATCCAGGTTGAAAACTTCTATGTTCTGCATTGCCTTTGACTCAACCTTTCTTGCCCTCATATTCGTCTGTTCGTCTGTTCTTCATGTTTTAATTTCCTTTGAAAAAGGCTTCTATTATTTGAATTTGCATTTCAAAGTTTTATGCTGCTTTTTCTTGGGTTATGTAAAGCACTCTGTGTATGAAATATGCGAGACAAATAAACTTGCCTTGCCCTCAACTGGTGAAATCCGTAAACTAGGAAGGCCATAGCAGATGATTCACATCAATTTCACACTCATCAAACCATTCAGTGACCCCTCGTACCCTGCAGGGAAGCATCTGGATTCGTTATGTCTCTCCACTCAAGTATTCAGGTTTTTTTATTTAATTTGTCACCTGTCTGTGTGAACACACGGATAAAACAACATAGATGATTTAGCACTATTAGCAGCCATTAAATGCAGTTTGGGAAATTTGTCACAATGGTGGAAGAAGCTCTTAAAGTATTTGCTGCTTGGAAGGTGTTATTATAACATCAAAAGGAGTATCAAAGATAAATACAAGGTCTGGCAGTCCTGTATGAATGTATATAAAAACACTGTCTTTCTAAATATATTGCGTTCACAAGAATCTAACAAATCAGATCACAGTGACCTTGACATTTCAACATAAAAATCTAATCAGTTCATCCTTGAGTCCAAATGGACGTTTGTGCCAATTTTGAAGAAAGTCCCACAAGGTGTTTTTGATATATTGTGTTCATAAAATGAGACAGACACAGGGTCACAGCAACCTTGAGCTTTGACCACCAAAATCTAATCAGTTCATTCAAGAGTCCAAGTTATACTTCTGCCAAATTTGAGGAAAGCTCCTTCAGGTGTTCTAAAGATTCTGTATTCACAAGAAAATGACAAATGAGGCCACACAGACCTTGAAGTTTGACCACCAACTATTCAGTTCATTCAAGAGTCCAAGTTATACTTCTGCCAAATTTGAGGAAAGCTCCTCCAGGTGTTCTAAAGATTCTGCATTCACAAGAAAATGACAAATGAGGCCACACAGATCTTGAGGTTTGACCACCAACTATTCAGTTCATCAATGAGTCCAAGTTGATGTTTGTGCCAAATTTGAATAAAATTTCTCCAGGTGTTCTTAACATACTGCATTCATAAGAATAAGACAAATAAGGTCACAGTGACCTTTGACCACTAAAATCTAATCAGTTCATCATGAGCCCAAGGTGATGTTTGTGCCAAATTTAAAGAAATTCTTGATATATTATGTTCATAAAAATGAGACAGATGGAAGGTCAAAGCACCCTTGACCTTTGACCACCAAAATCTAATCAGTTCATTCAAGAGTCCAAGTTATACTTGTGCCAAATTTGAGGAAAGTTCCTCCAGGTATTCTAAAGATTCTGCATTAATTCATTCATTCAAGAATATGACAAATGAGGCCACAGTGACCTTGAGCACTGACCACCAAATCTAATCAGTTCACAGTTTTGCCAAGTTTGAGGAAGATTCCTTCAAGTGTTCCTCCAGGTGTAATTGCAAAATCACCTTAAAGAAATTCTTGATATATTGTGTTCATAAAAATGAGACAGACGTAAGGTCACAGCAACTTTGACCTCTGACCAATAAAATCTAATCAGTTCATCAGAGTCCAAGTTATGTTTGTGCCAAATATGAAGTGTTCTAAAGATACTGCATTCATAAGAATATGACAAATAAGGTCACAGTGACCTTTGACCACTAAATTCTAATCAGTTCATCATGAGCCCAAGGTGACGTTTGTGCCAAATTTAAAGAAGTTCTTGAGATATTGCATTCATAAAAATGAGACGGATGCAAGGTCACAGCACCCTTGACCATTAAAATCTAATCATGCCATTGATGAGTCCAATTTATATTTGTACCAAATTTGAGGAAAGCTCCTCCAGGTGTTCTAAAGATTCTGCATTCACAAGAATATGACAAATGAGGCCACAGTGACCTTGAGCTTTGACCACCAAAATCTAATCAGTTCATCAATGAGTCCAAGGTGACATTTGTGTAAACTCTGAGGAAGATTCCTCCAGGTGATCTTGTAAAATCACATTCATAAAAATTAGACAGACACAAGGTCACAGCAACCTTGACCTTTGATTACCAAAATCTAATCAGTTCATCACTGAGTCCAAGTTGTGCTTGTGCCAGATTTGAGGAAAATTCCTCCAGGTGTTCTGAAATACAGCATTCACAAGAATATGACAAATGAGGACACAGTGATCTTGACCTTCAACCATCAACATCTAATCAGTCCAAGTCAATGTTTGTGCCAAATTTTAAGGAATTCCTTTGAGGTGTTTTTAAGATATTGCGTTTACAAGAGTGGGATGGACGAAAGAACAGACAACACAAAACTATGGCATCAGCTGTCATCGGTGCGTAGGGATAAAAAGAGGCTGAAATGTGTAAATTTGCACAAACTGTTTCTTTTATCGCTTGTTATTTATTATTACTGTCTGTTTGCTAAGTTGTTTATTTGTGTTGATTTCTAATTAGTTCTTGGTTGTAATAAATACTATATATATAAAAGATAATGTTTTTGGGGGGTGGAGATTGAGGGGATAGGCGCCAGGGAGAGCTTTCCGAGGGTGCCTAATGTGCTCCGTCTGGCACTGCACATATGTACCTTTAAGATTTCATTTAATTTTCCTTGTATAATTTTGTTCTCATTGTTTGTTTCTGTCGTGAGTAATACACTAAAACGTTTGTTATGATGATGAGTGGGCACTTTGTATGTATGTTGTATATAATTTACCATATGGGCATAATAATAATTGTAAAAAATTGTATTTCCAAGCAGGTGGCTACCTGTTGGAGTGGCTCTGCAGCTCTCATGATCCTTCTGTTTGTTCCAGCATTCAGAGAACGTACACAATAGGCATCACTTTCTGAACAAAATACACACACTTGATGAGTTATTGTAGCGTACAGTCATTACCTTCAATGGAAACGGTTACAGGTCATTATTTTCATTCAATGTATTTCATAATTACAGCCTTTTATGATGAAAATCACTTATCTTTAGTGGTGTATGCATATTCAAATGTAAAAAATATTCCCTCCATTCACACATACAGTTTGTACACACACACACGCACAGAGCATGACGGACCTGTGGCGCCATGCCAGAGTGGAAAAGCTAGTGGAGCAGAACCCAGGGCAGCCTGGGATCCTGCCAAGCCCAGCTGGTGGCACAAGCAACTGAAGGGAAAGAGAGCAAAGAGGAGGAAGAGGATGAGGAGAAGTGAGGGAAGAAGAGGAATGAGAGGAGCCAGGGGAGTGATGGGGGATTGGAGAGGGATGGTGCAACACCAACCAACCAACCAACCAACCAACCAACCAAGCCCTCCATCTCCAGGGAGCAAAGAATCCTGCATGTATGACAGAGAAAGAGGGGAAAAGGGATTTCGAAGGGGGATGGTATGCATGTTGATGCATGTAGGTATGTATGTATGTATGTATTCATGTATGTGGGCTCTATAAGAGGTTTGTACTTTGTGTGGGCGTGAGAGAGGATGATACATGAGAGATGGAGAAGTGCAGTAAAAGGGGCGATAGCGTAAAGCGGAGGGGAGTCGACTCTATAAAATTCTGAATGCCACTAAATCTTTCCATTATCTACCGATAAGGCTGTGACAGATGTTTTCAGAGCCCAGATCGAATTTAAATCGTTCAAGTTTGGCTGACACTGAGGGGCGAAGAATGAAAACAGATAGGTGGAGACGGAGCGAGACAGCAGCCGCGATACAGATACACACGAGCACTGTAAACATCCTTCATTCCTCCTCCTCCTCCTCCTCGCTGCTCTCAGCTGGAGGGTGTTGCCCTGTTCGAGGAGCGCTGACAGGGTCAGGGGTGAGATGGCGCCGCCCCCAGGCTGATTCTGATGAGGAATGTGTGTTTTTCTGGTGTGTGTTTTCTATAGATTTCATGAGAACTCAAGACTGCAAAAACAAGTGTTTACAATAAGTGTTTGTGACAGACATATCAGCCTGTGCACAACTATGTGGGTGTATTTCACTGCTGGTGCCGCTTTCAGGAAACTTGTTCCTACAAAATAGAAACTTTTCCTATTTAAAAAATCTTTATGTGTATTTTAAATGTAGCCTCTAAGGAGCCTGACAAATAATACTCAATATAATTCAAATGTAGTAATTTTAACACTAAAAATCTTTCCCTGAATAAAACCGAAAACCATCCGAAACAGCATTTCAGCCCACACTAATGAAATTCTTTTAGCAGCTCCTGGATGCCGGGCGAGGTGGGGTGCGTGGCAGGATTTACAGACTGACACTCCTGCTGTTGAGTGAAAAATCCCTGGAAACATTTTTATTATTGAATAGACGCTGATGCAACGAACTGCACTGAGGTTGAAAACACACGCAGCACATGTCGAGACAATGTTCATAGCTGCTCCGCACACCAGTTTTGAAATTAGGAGCCTAAATATCTTGCGAGTACAGTTTTGAAACTCCTTATCTAATCTGGGTTTAATGTGAACTTTTACTTTCATATATTTTTTGGTAAAAATGTTGAACTGATGTTGAACTTGGCTAAAGTCAGGATGATGAAATCCCTCCAGAGACACAAACTCCCACAACACACTGAGATAGTTCTCTGCTCTGTTAAGACATCTAACGTTAAATCGAAGCATCAATTAAATATGCAATCAAAACTGTATAATGTACACTAATTTGTGCACCAACTACACAAGCAACTCAGTCGCCAGAAGAAAAATGTTGACATTGAACATTTCAGCAAACTCTGAATATGAATATGTATGCAGTATACGAGCTGACTTTGTCATTGGGAGCTGGAGGGGGTGGCGGACCACTGTTCGAGACCAAAAAAAACAAAATTGGTTGTAATTTAGCGACCCCCTGCTTGTGTTTCCAGCAGCTTTTTTAGGCAACAGATGTGTGTTGCAGTAACTCATTGCTGTGTTTCCAGTGGCTTTTTCGGTACCCAGCCTGGGTGATTTGTAGTGAACCCCACTTTCATTACAGAACCAGAAACCAAATGTGGGTGTTTTGTAGTGACTAGTCACTGTGTTTCTAGCAGCTTTTTAGGCACCAAACATGGTTGTTTTGTAATAATGTGTTGCTGTGTCTCCAGTGACTTTTTAAGGACCAAATGGAGTATTTTGTAGTGACCTGTTGCTGTGTTTCCAGCAGCTTTTTTAGGCAACAGAAGGCATGCTATGCAGAGACTCATCTATGTGTTTCCAGCGGCTTTTTAGACACCAAACACGGGTGTTGTGTTGCACACCATCACTTTTATTTTGGCTGCTTTTTAGAAACTAAATGTGGGTGTTTTGTAGCTACCACTCACTGTGTTTCAGCAACTTTTTAGGCACCAAGCCTGGGTGTTTTGTAGCTACCAGTTGCTGTTTCCAGCTGCTTTTTAGGCACCTAACCTGGGTGTTTAGTAGCAACCACGTTAATTCAGGCAGCTTTTTAGACATCAAATGTGGGTGTTTTGCAGCAACCAGTCACTGTTTCCAGTGGCTTTTGTTAGGCATCAAATATGGGTGTTTTGTAGCAACCTGCCGCTGTGTTTCCAGGGGCTTTTTAGAAACCAAACGTGGGTATTTTGTAGCAGCCACTCACTATATTTCCAGTAGCTTTTTAGGCACCAAGCCTGGGTGTTTTGTAGCAACTAGTTTCTGTCTCCAGTGGCTTTTTAGGCACCAAAACAGGGTGTTCTGTGGCAACCCGTCACTTTCATTTCAGCTGCTTCAGAAACCAAATGTGAGTGTTTTGTAGCAACCAGTCACTGTGTATCCAGCCGATGTTTAGGCACCAAGCCTTGGTGTTTTGTAGCCACCAGTTACTGTCTACAGCAGCTTTCTAGACACTAAACATGGGTGTTTTGTAGTGACCCGCTACTTTTATTCTGCCTGCTTTTTAGAAACCACATATTGGTGTTTTGTAGCTACCGCTCACTGTGTTTTCAGCTACTTTTTAGGCACCAAGCCTGGGTGTTTTGTAGCTACCAGTTGCTGTTTCCAGCTGCTTTTTAGGCACTAAACCTGACTGTTTAGTAGCAACCCACCACTTTAATTCAGGCAGCTTTTTAGAAACCAGATGTGGGTGTTTTGCAGCAACCAGTCACTGTGTTTCCAGTGGCTTTTGTTGGGCATCAAACATGGGTGTTCTGTAGCGACTTGTCACTTTCATTTCAGCTGCTTTAGAAACCAAATGTGGGTGTTCTGTAGCCACCTGCCACTGTGTTTCCAGGGGCTTTTTAGAAACCAAACGTGGGTGTTTTGTAGCAAACACTCACTATGTCTCCAGTGGCTTTTTAGAGACCAAACCTGGGTGTTGTGTAGTAACCCACCGCTTTCATTCCAGCTGCTTCAGAAACCAAGTGTGGGTGTTTTATAGCAACCAGTCACCAGTTTCCAGTGGCTTTTTAGGAACCACACATGGGTATTTTGTAGTAACATGTTGCTGTGTCTCAAGTGGCTGTTCAGGGACCAAATACAGTGCTTTAAAGTGACCCATCACTGTGTTTCCAGCAGCTTTTTGGACACTAAATATGAGAATATTGTTGCAACCGGTTGCTATCTTTCCAGTGGCTTTTTAGGCACCAAACATGGTGTTTTGTAGTGACCTATCAATGTGTTTTCAGTGGCTTTTTAAGAACCAAACATGGAAGTTTTGTAGCAACCTGTTGCCCTTTTTCAAGCTGGGATTGTGCCCCCCAAAACTGGGTATTTTAAGCCAATTTTTTCCAAAAGTGAACTGCTTGTTTTTTTGTGTCTAAACTTAACCATACATTAGCCACAGCACTGTCATAAAGTTTCCACGTAGCTGCAACATAATAACTTGCAAATGTAACGTATCTGTGGTCAGCAGAAACATACAATGCCAACATTATTTCTCAAGATAGCTTTTAAGGGGTGATGAGTTGAGAAGCCCAAAAAATTGACAACAGACATTTGTATACACGGTCATCTCTAAATCACATAGGGTGGTCTGGTAATACTAGTCCTGTGCAAACAGGGCTTCAGATACACTCCACTCGATCATGACAAACAAAGGGATCTTCATGTAAACCAACCAACTGACCAAAGTGTTTCACAGCTTTCCTCATCCTCTGATATTGAAGAGTTACAGCACTCTGCGTGGACTCAAATATTACATAACAACAGTATGGAAGTAACTTTGCAAACCACAAGAATCTGGCAACAGATTTTCACAGATGTGATGTGTAGTTAGTGGACATGCTCAAAGTCTCTGCCATGGGCCTTTAAAAGCGGAAACCTCCTGCCTCATCGTATCAGAGGTGGAAAACACTGACCGTCTGACATGTGATTTGTATTAAAAGGCGAACTGAGATATCGGTCTGTAACCCCAGTTTGACACTCTGTGTGTGTGTGTTTGAGAGGCATGTGATCTCACTGTTTCCCTGCGTGAGAAGAGAGACAGCAGAGGCATACTGAGTCAGTGTTCAGCCATGCAGCCTTCTCCGAGACACACTCACATACCGGCCTATTCCAATACACACACACACACACACACACACACACACACACACACACCAGGCTCCGGCAACACACACACCAAACTAAAGGAGACCATTGTCCTGTAGTGGAATACAGACGGAGAGGCCAGAGGCAATCTTCATAGGAATCTGCTGCAGAGGTTAGGCTTTAACACACACTGGCTCACACACACACACACACACACACACACTGCTCCACCCTCTACACAACAATCCCTCCATTGCCACATGCTGCAACTCCAGATAGCGACCCGTCTCTGCCTACAAATCTTTTATTCGGAAGGCCACTTGTGGCCACGTGATTAATGAGCTGCACTGAGGATGCAGACCAGCGTCGCTGGAGGTCAGAGGTCAACTCTTCTAAGGTTCTAAGGTCGCTGCCGCAATGTGGGGCGCCTCTGTGCTGTCCACTGTACATCTACAGCAGAAAAAAACCCACTGAACCTCATGAATATTACATGAAGGCCCTGCCATGACAGGATGGAGGGGAAAACAAAAGGGCAAGATTTCATCTAAGAGAGAGGGAGAGGAAGGAGAAGTAGGATGGAGGAGGGATAAAGAGGGTCCTGTGAGGCCCAACAAAGACAGGCTTTATAGCGGTGAGGGTCAAATGGGCGTTTTATTCATGGTTTCCCCCTACACACTGAGAGGAGCTCCCTTAGGACCCTTTAAAGCCAGGGAGGTGTGCATCTGTGTGTGTGCTCATACGGTTTTTCCTCCTGGCTCTCTCTCACACACACACACACACACACTTGGGACAACCTTTAGATCCCAAATGTCCACACTGTCCTGCTCGCCGTGACAAACACACTGCACAAAGGTCTTGGATGTGTGTGTGTGTCTGTCGGCTCGCTCTGTGTTCTGTCATTTTTATAGCCTTAAGCTACTTATTATCCCCGAAGTCCAGTAGCGCAGCTCGACTTTGTCATGTGTCACACTTTGTGCATTGTTCTGATTGGGACGAGGCGAGCAGCAGATGTTCGGACTGCAGCGGCCTGCCAGTGTTGGGGACATTCCTCCGTGGCTGTCGTTGGCAAAGAGCAGACTGCATGTTCTTGAGCAGAGCCAACAGTGAGTCCATATTTAACAGGACACGTAGCAATGCAGGAAATTGCGGAAATCCCATTTCTTTTTTTGTGCACGTGTGCAGCACACTTGTGAAATCCAGAGCACCAGAGTGTGTGGAGGTGGACAGCAGAAATGTGGAGAGCTCTTCTGACTAAGGGCCAGGGATGCATGGAGGACACATGAGTAGTGGTGCAGTGGTGAATATGAAGCTACAGGATCACCATAAAGCTAATGATGAAGAAAAATCTGTCAGTAATAGCTGTACTAATCATATTTTATGCTAATGGTTAAATTTCAAACCCAGCCAATAAATGCAGGTTTGAGAAGCCAAATGTTCCATGTTCATTTCAAAGGGTGAGTTCAGCCAATACACAAAAAAATATCCCAGGTGTAATCTAGACATGCAGGTCCAGTGGCTTTGCTTTTATCTCTCCAGGTTTTCAGATATCTGAGATTTTGGCCTCAACCCCAATGAAATCAAAGTGAATTGAATTTTGTCACAGTACTAAAAAACTACATTTCAAAGTATCGACAATTCAACATGTGTTCATGAACAATGTCTCCACTTCTCTGCCAATCCAATCTCATTTACTGGGCTTCAAATATGGCAGCCTGGTCATTGGCCCTTGGCTTCTGTTTCTGAAGCACAAGGCATGTTACAGCATCTGTATGTGATGTACTGGGCTTTCAACTGACTCCAATGTAAGTAGTTTTGGTGGTGACATTGTCTTGCTGTCCAAACCTAAAGTAGTTGCGGCTACAAAACCATCTAAATCAGCCTAAACCTCAAGTAGTTTTGGTGGTGAAACTGTCTTGTTGCTTGAACCTCCCCTGGCTTTGCTGCCAAAACTGTTTTGTTGTCTTAACCCTTAAGTAGTTTTGTGGTGAAATCATCTTGTTGCCTAAACCTAAAGTAGTTTTGTGGTGAAATCATCTTGTTGCCTAAACCTAAAGTAGTTTCAGTGGCAGAATCGTGCTGCTGACTAAACTTGAAGCAATTCTGTTAAATTGCATAAACCCAAAGAACCTTTTTAGCCAAACATTTTTGTTGCCTAATCCTAAAGTAGTTTGGTGGCAAAACCGTTTTGTTACCTAAACCTAGAGTGGTTGTGGTGGCAAAACTGTACTTGTTGCGTAAACCTGAAGTAGCTTTGTAGCAAAATCGTTTTGTTGCTTAAACCTGAAGTAGTTTTGATATCGAAACTGTCTTATTACCTTAACCCAAAAGTAGTTTTGTGGTGAAACCATCTTGTTGCCTAAACCTGATGTAGTTTTGATATCGAAACTGTTTTATTACCTTAACCCAAATGTAGTTTTATGGTGAAACCATCTTGTTGCCTAAACCTGAAGTAGCTTTGGTAGTGCAACTGTCCTATTGCCCAAACCTCAAGTAGTTTTGATGGCAAAACCTTCTTGTTGCCTAAAACTATAGTAATTTTGTGGCAAAAATGTTTTATCTCCTAAACCTGAAGTAGTTTTGGTGGCAAAATTGTGATGCTGCCTAAACCTAAAAAAGTATTGGTGGTGAAACCATCTTGTTGCCCAAACCTCAAGTAGCTTTGGAAGGCTAAATCATCTTGTTGCCTAAACCTTAAGTAGTTTCAGTGGCAAAATTGTGCTGCTGACTGAACCTGAAGCAATTTTGGTGGCAAAACTCTTAAGTTGCCTAAACCTAAAGAACCTTTGCAGCCAAACCTTCTTGTTACCTAAACCTTAAGTAGTTTTGATGGCAAAACTGTTTTGTTGTATTAACCCTTAAGTAGTTTTGTGGTAAAATCATCTTGTTGCCTCAACTTTAAGTAGTTTCAGTGGCAAAATTGTGTTGCTGGCTAAACTTGAAGCAATTTTGGTGCCAAAACTGTTAAGTTGCCTAAACCTAAAGAATCTTTGTAGCAAAACCTTTGTGTTGCCTAATCCTTCAGTAGTTTGGTGGCAAAACCATTTTGTTACCTAAACCTAAAATGGTTGTGGTGGCGAAACTGTACTTCTTGCTTAAACCTTAAGTAGTTTTGATATCGAAACTGTTTTATTACGTAAACCTAAAGTAGTCTCGTTGGCAAAACCTTCTTGTTGCCTAAAACTACAGTAGTTTTGTGGAAAAAATGTTTTGTTGCCTGAACCCAAAGTAGTAGTTTTGGTGACGAAACCGTGGTGCTGCATAAACCTAAAGAAGTTTGGTGGTGAAACCATCTTGTTGCCTAAATCTAAACCTAAACCTAAAGTAGTGTTGATGGTGAAATGGTCTTCTTGCTTAAGCCTTAAGTAGATTTGTGGGAAAACTCTTTTGTTGCCTACAGCTACAGTAGTTTTTGTGGTGAAACCTATGTTTCCTGGAAAGATAGAAGTTCATATTGAAAGACACTGTAGCGTGTATCAAGCAGAAACTGACATGTCTAAAACTGAAGTTACAGAGATACCTAGAGCATCATAGTTTGAAGAGTAGCGCCAATGACCAGGCTGCCGTCTATGATGAGTTAGGACGACTCTGCACAGAGTCTATATATATTTGATTAAATGTAGTTCCAACACCAAGCACTTCTATAGAATATAGGAACTTTAGGGACATCTAAAAACTTTAATTTAATCAAGACAATCTGCAATGCACTAAAAGATATGAGGATATATGTTTAAGTATAATTTGGGTCAACCAACCCTGTAAATCCCACCATTCTCTTTGATACCTCTCATTATAATGTACACACAGGCTTTGATATGCTAAAGGTACTAATCTCTGCTCTGCAAATACAGAAAAACTCTGGGTAAACTGTGGGACACCTACAATGTTTTAGCATAAAAACAAAAAGACTCACAGATAAAGCAAACACATGTACACAAAAACAAACCACCATCGGCACCACTACATTATGGCATGGACAAACAAGCGCTCATATTTGCTTTATGATGATTGCCATTTCCCTTGGCGTCCCCCTACCTATTTTCCACTATGTCTAATACGGCTGTAATCACCATTGTAAACCTTGTGTCATTGTGAGGACACATATAATTAAAAGAGGATTAGCAATGGACGGGCCCAGATGCCTTCTGCATGTAATTAACATTCAGACAATGTGGCGGGCATACAGAGAAAACACCTGTGTTTGTGTGTGTGTGTTTTTTGTGTGTGATGCAAGTGTGTCCGTCTGTCTGTCTGTGTATATGTGTGTGGGCGTGTCTGAAGATGTGTATTGGTCTGTGTGTTTGAGAAGGATTAGCCTCAGAAAAATTCTGTCTGACATCAGCCAATCAGGGCCATTCAGGGTCCTAGCCAATCGTCCACAACAACAGACAGGCTGCCAGGAAATGGTATTAAAAAAGGCTTCATCTACATAGTGATGGTGGGCAACACTGACAACAGTACATGCACCAGTGTAGTGGACATAAGTAGCCTGTGTTCCTTGACCATCATACATATTTCTGAAGTTTGCTTCTGATAGCCTTCACTGATGTGACTGTTTGATTTTCTGCTCGGTATACTTGCAGTATCTGTTTATTTTTACTGCACATGAATGCTGAAAAAATGCCCACAACAATGCTACTATTGAACATTTCCCTTAGCATATAATTATGTGAGCACTGAACACTTCCACAGGATTTATACTTCTGCGTTGAATTGAAACGTACCTATGCCGTAGGCTCTGTGTCGACACAGAGCCCCAGAAATGTAACTACGCTCCGCAGCGACACAGACCTCCTGTCTATTTCTGTAAGCTGAAACCATTTCCCTCAGTGGAAACGAAGCTTCTATTTACTTTAATTTCACAGATAAGAAACAATAAATTGTGAAGACAATAAAGCCTCCACAAAAATAGCATTTTAAGTCTTGTGTGTGATTTATCCTGACTTCGTATGAGCAGAGGAAATCTCTGCACATCGCTAGGCTAATTTATACAATGTAAAATGTCATGTGCTTGTGCTAATAACGTTAGCATGTTATATTTGTTTGGAAAACGTGTTTAGTATAAGACAGTTGTTTTGTCAGTGAACCTTGTGAGTTGTAATGGAGCCGAATTTTGTAACGTTACCTTTGTTAAATGTTGCTGTTGTCCCTGGCTTCATATGAGTAGAGGAAAAGTCTGCTAGCTGCTAGGCTAATTTATACAATGTAAAATGCCATAGGCTTGTGCTAATAATGTTAGCATGTTATATTTGTTTGGAAAACATGTTTAGCATAAGACAAGTGCTTTGTCTGTGAAACTTGTGTTTGAAATTGTGTCTATTAAGCCAAGTTTTTGGGTGTGTTTTGAATCAACCGAACTTAACTTCACAGAAACCCTGCTGCCAACTTATTTTTTAACTATTTTTTACCATTAGTCCTGCAAACCTATAACATTTTTATGTGAAATTAAAGTATGTGTTTCCAGAGGAAGTTATGCGCATTTGCGAATCACGTTGTATTTTTGTGGGTATGACTTTACCAACACAAATGTAAAAAGACATGTTTTTGGACAGTAAAATATTTGTGGATCATGGTAACCATTTGTAGATTGTTTTGTGTTGGTTACATATAATAAATCCCATATATATTTACCACTTTAATCTCAGAGAATATCCAAATTTTCTTTCCTGCAAATTTCTGACTTCAATCTCAGAAATGTGTGAAAGCTCTTTTGTGAGACTTTTTTTTTCTTTGTGGGGGAAGGGTTGGGTGGGGGTTTGGGGCTGACAGAGATCTGATTGCAGTCGAAATGTTGTCTGTGTAAATAAATGTGTGGTTTGGAGTGGGGGCAACACAGAATCATCATCTGCCCTGATATCGACTTTATAAGCAGTACCAGCACTGATGTGACCGATACACAATTTCTCTGTCAGTGTCAGTGAAATTCAGTTTTTCCGCTATCAGTTACACACATTAAAACATGGCACACCCCCAACTGATTTGTGTTACAGCTATCATTCTACATTACATAAAAAGGGTGTCAATGAGTTCTATGCTGTGAGGTATACAGATTAAATATTGGGTAAAAAGAGACGACTGGATTGGTTTGATTGGTAGCTACCCAGAGTTGGTACCTAGAGGGTAAAAGTTGGATTGGTGCACCCTTAGTTAAGTTTGCAGCAAGTGTACAGGTGTAAATTTGAATAATCTCAGCAGGTAAACTGGATGCAGAGCAAATATTTGATAAATAGACAGCATAACATTTATTAAAGATTATGTCGGCCGACCTTTAAGGATGATTTTTGTCCCAAATATTTTGTATCATCAGACTGGTATATCAGTCCATCGTGATGCCGATGAGTAGATGCTCCTGGGCCTGTGGGATGGATGCTGCGATGTGATTACACTGTGATGTGATGCAGAGACGGGGAGGTCGCAGTTGCTCTTTCCAGGCACTGTGACATTAAAAGGTGATCGCCTAATGGAATTGACCTTTCAGCTTTATCTCCCTATCATGCATATATGAAGAGGATGCATTCGCTGTGTGTGTGTGTGTGAGAGTGTGTGTGTATGGGAGTGAGTGTGTGTGTTGAGAGAGAAGCATATTTGTGTGTGTAGTTAATGCCAGTGGGATCGTCTAGCATTACCCGAACGACCATGAGATGAGGTCGTAGAGAAAGGGCACAGTGGAGACGTGAGAGTGTGTCACCCCTGACCTGTGCGCCATTAGCTGCTGGGTAAATACTGTCGCCCCGCTGCAGTGTGGGAGAGAAGCTGACTGTTGCTGAATCAAGTTGCTCGCTGCTCCAAGTCTGACTTCTTGTCCGCACAAGCTATATCCAATAAAATTCATATGAACAGTGTCTCACTTGAACTGAAAAGTCTGAAAGAAAATGCCCAACAAATCCTGAATTTTTCAATAAAAAGTTTGCGAGTAGCATCTGCAGTCGAAATATTGGCATGGTAAGTTCTGGAGAAAACACCATATACTGTAGTTGTAGTTTCTGCAAGAACCTCTGGTACGAAAAGCTTATATAGTGCATCCAAATCAACATGCGACAACCATAGAAAAAAGTGATAGAACAGGTGATAGTATTCACGGTTATGGTCTTTGCAAGTAAGCCCCTCCAGGATGTTGCCATATTGCATTTGCAACAATTATCCATTCATTTTCAACCAGAGCAGTCCAGACGTCCCTCTCCCCAGCAACGCTTTCTAGCTGCTTCTCGGGACCCCAAGGTGTTCCCAGGCCAGATGAGACATGTAATCCCTCCAGCGTGTTCTGGGTCTGCCCCGGGGCCTCCTACCAGTGGGACGTGCCCGAAACACCTCCAACGGCAGGTGCCCAGTAGAATCCTGATCAGATGCCCGGATCAACTAACCCCTTTCAATGCGAGGAGCAGCAACTCTACTCCGAGCTCCCTCCAGATGTCCGAGCTCCTAACCCTAGCTGAGCCCAGCTGACCTTCTGAGGAAACTTATTTTGACCACTTGTATCTGTGATCTCATTCTTTAGGTCACGACCCATGGATTAGTGTGTTGTGCTCTTACTACCACTAGATGGCACAAAGAAAGTGTCCGCAAATGAGGACAACAGGTCTGAGTTAAGTAGAATGAAGTATAAGGTCTAGAAAACCCAAAATGTGATGTCCTCATATGAGGACACAGGGTCCCAGGAGGATATTACGTTGAACCTTTGCACCCAGTTACAGGCTGATATCTGGATATATGGGGAAAACATGCTCCTGAGCTCGCAAAACATTTCAGGACTAGCATCTTCTTTCTGCTATGAAATACAGAATTCTACATTTGGATATGATCAAGAATCTTAGATTTCCAAGGTCCAATCTGACCAGTTTCCATTTAATGACTCTTTTCATGGAATCAGGTGAGAAGTCTGCCTATGAGCTAAAGAAGAAGAATGACAGTGATTTCGAATGGCCATGTATAAAGCACTTTACATGTTCACTCTTAGCTCCTGAATGTTGAGGCGCTGTGTGCACTGTGAGTGCTTTCCACCTTATTCATACCTTTGTGTACAGAATTCTAACCACAACCTCAGAGTCTTTATCCTGATAGGAATAACATTTCAGGGGAAGAACCTAATTCTTTAATTCTTCATCCTGCTGAGTGTTGGCACTTTCAGTCCAAAAGGCCTGTCATCACTAAGAATTCTCAAACACGTACAGCGGTCTATTAGGGTTCAAGGGTTGCAGAATGTCTTTAAGAAAAGCCTCTATTTTCAAGAAAACCAGAGAAATGTTTGGATGTACGAGGTTTAGAGGCAACACTTGAATGTCCCATCCTCTTGTCTGCCACTGAGTGCTGAGTGGCTCTGACTGCTCTAAGAGAGCACTCTGCTTCTCAGGGCTAAATCACTCAGGACTCATAAAGAAAGGACTTGCAGCTTAAATGCTGACAGCGTTAGCTGAGCAAATAGACAAATGGAAGTGTGTGACTTGTGTGTTTGGAGGCCTACTGCATTGCTTTTCCCATCAATAATAAACCCCTGTTACACCAATGAACAAATGCATTAAAGCCAATGTACATTCTGTAGATTTCACAAGTCTTGTTTTGTTATTCCCCATATTACATTTTGCCTTCTTATTTTAAATATATTCCACAATATTTTTTATGTTGTCCTGGTTTTAAGAGTTCAAGTCCAAACAGCTGAAACACTGTTATTTTTGTGCTGATTTATTTTTCTTTAGAGACAAACAACAAATTGCTGTTTGATGGTTCATCAAAGACGCATGAAATTTTCACCAATCATCAGGGGTTGTGTGCAAATGTTGCCCAAGAAATATGATCCCCATCAGCCTGATGGGGGCGCTAAAATTAAAGGTAATCTTTGAACACTCATAACTCCTACGCTGTAAATCCAACTTACACGAAACCTGGTACAGACATCCATCATTGCTCAGCACATAGATAGACCTATCTCCATAATTGTTGGACCAATTATCACCAAGCTTCCACTTGTCCATATTAGTACCAGAAGCATAAACTGAGTTTAATTAAAATCGACAACTAGGGGGCGCTGAAAATGCTCAAAATGGGCGTGGCATAATATTAAAATGCAGAAAATGGGCGTGGTATAAGACATATCAGCCTATAAATCAGAAACTGTTTGTCAAATCATTAAAAACACACAGGGTATGTTTTATAACAACATTGAAACATGTGTAAAATTATTTTGGAATAGCTCATTAGGGGGCGCCACCAGTTCCAAACAAGTACATTGGCTGAGCACAAAATTTGGCCGTAAATCAATGACGTTTGTCAAAACATCACCAAACCTGCAGTATTTGTCCATATTAGTACCTGAAACTACGGAAGGATATTGCATTCACTTGACAAATAAAAAAATCCCTGTTTTTCTGAGTAATTTTTTCCCTGTTTTTCGTGGTAATTTGTTTCTGTTTTGCATGTTGTTGTTTTTTTGTTTTATTTTGTTTTGTTTTTTTTGCTCATGGATGTATTTTGCATCCGTGCTCCTAGACAATTTCAACTACGGGATCAATAAGGGTAAGGCACGTAATTAGTTACACACAGGGTATGATAATCTAGCTATGTTTTCGACTGCATCCTTCTAGTGTAGGCCTATCACTCAATGTAACAGGTTAGGTTAACAGATTGTAACAACGTTAGCTGACAAACGTGTATGGGCATGATTTTACAACCTGTTACTAACCTAACCTGTTACATTGAGCGATAGGCCTACACTAGAAGGAGCAGGAGCACGGATGTAAAAAACATCCATGAGCAGGAGTCACCATGGATGCAGGGGTCACTTGCAGGTGCCAGGTGGGAGCTTCTCGCGAGATTTTGAAGTATCTCGTCTCCTCGTTCACCAAAATGTTTTTGCAACGACTAACAAGGGGTGACGGCATTGCCAAAGTAGAGCGTGTATGTCCATGATAGTTATCTTTCATGCAGGTGTCTGAAACTGTCAAAGGTCTTAATCCTTCGTAGCTTTCAACTGCTTTCAGCTACTTTTAACAACTCCATGCTGGCTTGATCCCCAAATTATTTTTTAGCTGCACTGTGTTAATTTTTCACAAGTTCTAATGATGAGGTTTTTACATAATTCACTCATTTCCACTTTAAAAGTTCTTGTATTGACAATGTGGAGTTCATTCAGTGCTGTTCTGGTGTCCTAGTGGACTTAAGACACTTACCATGAAACTGCAGTGTTCTGGGTTCAAATCCAGGGAAGGATCTTGGTGGTCCCAACGTTGTCCACTGTCATAAAGGCAAAGGTTGATGCTTAAAAGTTACTTATAACTTTGAACTAATATGAAAGGTTGATAACTGTATAAGACTAAGCATATGTGTGCATTTGTGTAGCTGCATGTCTTCCCCCCTCCTGACCCAGAGGACGTTACCTATTGCCGCAGAGTGTCTTCAAATGAAACCATGAATAAAGATCAGCCGTGTGTGTCTCATCCCACTTGAACAGAATCTATGTTTCTATTCCTGACATGTCTGTCCTCCTAGACACAGATAGATGGAGAGAAAGGAAAAGAGGGAGGGACACAAAGAGACAGAGATGGAGGGAGAGAGCAAAGAAAGATAGTTAGCTCTGGCCTGTCAGTCAAAGGGAAAGATAAAAACACCAAATCCCATCAGCAGTGAATCTCAGTCCGGGTGCTGCTGCATTCAACAAGAGCTAAATAACATTAAACAGAGGCACACAGGAATGGATGGATGTACAGGGCTGATAGAAGTAAGACGGCCGGTTGTATCAATGGCTCCAGCACTTAGATTCCCACAGTAAAGCAGGATTTACATGGCTAACTATGAGCTTAACAACAGCCTTGTCTGAGATACATGTGGTGTAGGTTTTGATTTATATTTCAGCATCAGATTTTTCCTTGTTGGTACAACCACTACACTAGATGGACGTATGGAGCGTGGCCTGGCTGTATTGTGCTTAAATCATATTCCCCATGGTAATTGTGTTTACATTCTTCGTGAGATAAAGCTATAGTGAGAATGTTGTGACACCAGGGTGAGATGGCTGCCAAGTTGCAGACCACTGTTTGAGACTAACAAACAACAAAATCTGCTGTTTTCTACTGAGTTATCAGCAGGGCTTTTGCCGGCAAAAGCGGGAGTTTCATAGCAAGACATTGACAGCATTTCCAGTGACCTCGTGCCACAAAAAGCAGGTGAATTCTACAGGAGACAACAGCAGAATTTCTAACTGCGGTTGTGCTGCAAAAAGCAAATTTTAGTAGCAAAACATTGGCAACATTTCCAGTGACCTCGTGCCACAAAAAGCAGGTAATATTCTACAGGAGACAACAGCAGAATTTCTAGCTGCGGTTGTACTGCCAAAAGCAATTTTCTTAGCGAAACTTTGGCAACATTTTCAGCAGTGATCGACCAACAAAAATCAGCGTTTCATGGCGAGACATCTGCAGCATTTCCAACTGTGATTGAGCCACCAAAAGCAGGTATTTTAAGCCCAGACAGTTTGAATGCATCAGCCACATAATAACATACAAGTGTTACGTCTGTGGTTTGCAGTAACATACAATGCCAACATTTACTGTCAACTGGGACGGATCGGAAACTACTGGCGTCCAGTCTCTTTTGTTCCTGTCCCAGAGAGTGGTGAACACATTGAGCAGAACTTTGCAGTGCATGTCTTTGCCAGATGTGTGTTGATGAAAAGGATAAATTGTGGAACCTTTCTTCAACTCTTTCTAATTGTGTTTTCATTCCTGCAATTTCCGCTGGCATCGAAAACTAAAGGAGCCCAAAGCTGAACACTTGCAGTTCTTGTGGACTCCACATGGTAGCTACGTTCACTGCATCCCAGATGTGTTACATTTATTTAAGGAGGTGCACATTAGCAGGGGGGAAATCTTTTGTTGGCATTAGAGCCTGTGTCAGGTAGCTGCTGTCGCCCTTTAAGGCATAAATCCCCCTGCTGTTACTGTATGAATATGACACTCTGAGAGACATGTTTTAGGTCTCATACAAGCCCACAATATACATGTAGACTGGATGGATAAATGACTCTCCCTGTATCCTTGTCAGAGTTTGCAGAGACAACACAAGAACTGATCCACTGATCCATGATCAAGCCCAGAGTCCACATTGCTCCTCCTCAGGCCTGGTCCACACATACATGGGTATATTTGAAAATGTAGCTTTCAGCTTTCATTCACACGCAAACGTTGTTTTAGTTTACAAAAGAAACTCTTGCAAAACTCGTCTTCAGTGTTGACGTGTAGACAGAGAAAAGAGGTTTTGGTCCATAACAACAAAGTGTGTGCCATTATTTCCTTTGTGAGGCGTCACAAAAGAGGCGGCATAAAAGAAGACGGATGTGACCAAAAACAGTACAGGTTCTAACCTCACTAATATGATATTTTACATGTTTTCACATAAAAGTAGAGTTACTTTTTTTACTGTATTAAGGTTTAGAGACATCAGAATACCCTTTGGATGTTACTGCTCCAGGTAGACTGCTCAATGTTCTGATGGCCCAAAATTCTGACGCCTCATTAAAGTCCATTCTCATTGAGGGCGAATATCCGCGCGGATTATTCTCACGGAAAAATATAAAAGTTGATTTCATGGGTTCTTTCTTTTCAGTTCGGAACTTTTGTGCGGTGAAAAAAGTTTCTGCCCAGACTTTGACCCCCCGCGGAATTCGTCGGCGGAACTACACAGCTGGGCCAATGAAATTGTTTGTTTATAGTCGCACTAGTCTGAGTGGGCGGAAGTTCGCTGCATAGATCAGCCTCTCACTGGGCGGAACGAGCCACCCGCTGAGGTCCCGCCCTACCACCTCCGGTTGTGTAGCCGTTTTCAACCGTTTTCAACACGTCCTTTATGAACTTTTGCGGTGTTTGATCTTGCGGGGATGTAGCCATTTTTCTGCCGTGATTCGCGTCCTGTAGGCGATATTTTTGTGGGCGTGTTACACCAAAACCTGTTTCCCCCCTGCAATATTTTTGCAAGCCCACTGTTGCTGTGGCACCGCCCAGAACGATTGTGATTGGTTGAAAGAAATACAAGCAGCTGGAGCGTTTTTTTCTCCAATCTTAAAGTGAGAGTCGGCCCAGCCAGACCTTTCTTTTCTTGAGAAAGGTCTGGTGAGCAAGACTATAGTCGCGCAGACCCGGGAGAGTCCGAAATCCAGGCAGGACAGTATGGGAGAAAGGTTGCTAAACCTCGTTTCACAGCACCCCGTCCTTTTTGATAAAAGACGGGATGATTTTATGAACAATAAATTAAAGGACAACGTCTGGCAGTCCATTGTCCAGCTTGGTGGCTACGGTGAGAGTGGTAAGTGCGAAAGAAAGTTGATGTTGACGCTTGTTAAATGTTAGCTTGCTAGCTCGCTGCTATTGCTACTCTCGTCGATGTTCACCCACACCCGTTCACGCAGCGTGGACTTGGAACACAACAATGTGAAACCGCGTCCGTGCCGCGCCTGTGTGTATGGTTTGAGCGCGGAAAAGTGATACACGAATATTCTGCAAATATGTCCCGCATTTCCGCATCGCGTCAGTGAGAATGAACCTTTAGTCTGAAAAATGACCCATTGGACCAAAAGCCTTTATTTCACACAGCCTGTTAGCCCAAAAACAAATACCAATTGTACCAAAGTCCTGTTTCTCCAGTAATACACACTTGCGGCTGTCGGACAACCCAATGTCCAGACAAAAGCTGGCATTTTACATTTCTACACATCACGGATATGTTACGTTTGTACATTCTTTTGTTCCAGATATGTTGAAACTTATGTTTTCCAATGACACTGTGGTGAATGTATGTTTAGGTTTAGGCATGGAAATCATGGTTATGGTTATGAAAGATCATGTTTGGCTTAAAACATCCACATTTAGTGGCACAAAAGCCGCTGGAAAGGCAGGGAAAGATTGGTGAGAAACACCCGGGTTCAGTGCTGGTTAACAAAAATAAATGAATAAATAAAAAATGGACTGGTGGCTCAAATGCTGCCGGGAAACTGAAACTAACTTTAAATAGTGTGTATTTTCAGAGGAACTGGACTTCGGAGCAACTGCCGTTTGTGTTTGGGATAACAGGCTGTCAGAAAAATCGACTTTCGGTCCAGTGAGAATTTTTTTGGACTAACAGGCCTTCGAAATTTTTGGCCGATTATAAATCTCCTGCTCTTTCTCTGGCTTTTGGCTTCAGGGTTAAAGTCATACTGCAGCCTGTTGGTTTGGCATGTTTTGGCAGTGCTTAGTTTTTTTCTGGGGGGGGGGGGGGGGGGGGGGGGGGATTTTCATTTGGTTAGAGATATTTTAAATGTGTGTGGCAGATATTTGTTTTTAGCACAAAGGAGGGAAAAACCCTGTTTTCAAAAATACCTCTATACATGTAAACTAGGCCTCAATCTGAAGTTGTTTTCCAGCACCCTTACATGAACTTTCCAAGGCAGCCTGAGCAGAGAGAAACCCCAATAATCTGCTAATCGTCCATCTTTTTCCCCTTTTAAATGAGAACCAATTTCCCCATTGCCCCCTCCTTTGGAAAAGCTCCCTGCTCCCTCTAGAAGAATTACAGGAACTCAGACATCCTTCATACTATTAAGCCTAATGGATTGCAGGGTCACTTGAGGATCCAGCAGCGAGGAGCCACTAAATAGGAGAAATGAGATGCAAAGCAAGACGTCCTGAAACAGTTAATGCAGAAAGAATAAAAGCAGGATCAAAAGGCTTTGCTGTGGCATAAAAATAATATCTGCCAACACCAAAAAAATGAGACGACTGCAGGTGAACTTCATTTAGTGGGATTGTTGGAGGACAAAACCAGTAAAATAATAAAAATAAAGAACGAAAAAAACGAGCTGAAGACAAACGCTCATTCTTTGATTTTGTGATTCTATTTTCTGCAGGAGCCCACGACGCTATCGATCTCATTATGTATAAAAAAGTAAGAGAAAGAAACCATACGAGGCGTGGTGGAGTACGAAGATTACAGCAGGACTGCGTACACACCCAGAATTACCCTGCCTCCATGGCTCCAATCTATTTCAATTGGACATGGCTGCTGAGTGTGTAGCATCGGCTCTTACACACACTTCTCACGCTGCACAGCCCGTAAACAGAGTGGTGGAATGCATTCAGATTGGACACACACACACACACACACACACACACGGGTACAGGTATGAAAAACCAAAGCATAATGTGTGTGTAAAGGCACGTGCACACTCATGCACACACACGTAAGCCCACAGCAGACAGAAATCCAGACTATCCACCCCACACACCAGCTGTTTACTACTGTCAGGAGTAATAAAAACAACATGAGTCGGTTTGAGAAAAGCATTTGCGAGAGAAATGTAAAACTATGAAACTCCATATGGTCCCTCTGTCTCTGTCTGTCTCTCCTCATCAGCTCTCCCTCCTCTCTATCTTCCTCTCCGTCTCTGCAGAGAAAATGCAGCGTTGCATGAGCTCGGTTGAGAGATGACAGATCATTGTAGACGCTGACAACCTGTATAACACTCATGGCTTCGAAATTAGACTCAAATTTTTCAGCTTTGAGATGTAGCTCGGGATGAATTAAGGCAGGAGAGAGAGCCAGCCACGGAGGGTGACAGTGATGTTTATTGAGTTTTTTTTTTTTCCCCTCACATTATGGCATGTCACTTTTAACAAGGCGCTATCACAATATGTTACAAGCTACAGATATTCTTTCAATTTCAGTTTCATTCTGCCTTGACTGCAATGATTCAGAGGGATTAAAATGAAGTTAGAGAACGAGGGAAAAGTCGGGTCATTGAAATGCAAAGTACGCATTCATTTTTTCCTCCCTCAGTCCATTCAGCGGTGACGACTTTAAGCAGAGTTGCATACCAGCCTGAGCCGCAGGAGGAGAAGCAGCAGCACTTGTGCTTGACAGAGAGAGAGGCTGTTATAGAAATGTAACACATTGCCATCTGCAGGCAAGTCAAATCGGCAGGCGACACACACACACACACACACACACACACACACATACAGAGGAGGATTCACACACGCAAGCGAGCAAGCAAGCAGATGAACCCGCTGAGAGCGAAACAAACTTGTCTAATTTAATCAGAAAACTCATCATAGAAAATAAATTGCACTCGTGAACTTGTTTATTATTCATTCATTCATTGTTGAGGCTGGACAAGCTGCTATTTTACACTGAACAGAAATAAATATGAGCTCCGCTACTGTCGTTTGGTGGTGTGAACTCGAGAGCCGGCTGCTGATGTTGACTGGAGTGGACGGCCGGGGTGTGTGGAGTGTGTACTCGAGCTTCGCGTCTCAGGGAAATAATTAAAAACACGTAAGATATGTCGAATTATTATTGATCCTCGTGGAGAAATTTCCCTGCAACTAACAGGAAAAAAGGAAATGAGAATATCCTGTAAGCACAATAACATCAGAAATGTGTCATAAAAATAGGAGGGAAATATTACTGATTGCTGGAACAATTGCTTCCATGGGTTGCTTTAATTTTTAAATTTGCTCCACAGAGCCACACATGAGATCAAACACACACATACACACACACAGCCGTACAGCGATTGGAAGCCACTCCGACACGTGTAGACACACACTCAGACACACATACTCTCACACAGAATGAAATGAGAGCCATCAGAGGGGCCAGTGATGGAAAGCAATGGTGACACCAGCCGTCAGCCAACATCAGCCCCGGGAAGATCGCCGTGACAACCACGACATCAACCCCTCCGAGAGATTATCGTCAGCTGCTGCCTCATGGCTACTAGGCACACACACAGACACATATACGTACACAGCCCACCCAGCCCACTGAATGACCGGGATAGAACATGACTTTTAATGAAAAATGGAACTTAAATAAAGATTTGCAAAAAATATTACAGTTTAATTTTATGGACAGATTTTAATTCTGATCATTTTAGTGCAAGTTAACAATGACTGGCTGGTGTCTGGGATTTAAAGTCCCCATCCAGACATGCTTTAAAGCAGTGGTTCCCAACTGGTCCAGCCAAGGGTCCAGATTTCTCTTAAGTCATTAGTTCAAGGTCCACAAAGTTTAATTTATTCAGCAACATACTTGCGTTTGGCCATGTTGTCGAGCTAGTTTGCTGTCACTCTACAGCAGGAAATGGCACTTAAAAAATAAAAGTCCCGTGCCAGAAATTCACTGTAAATAAATAAAACTGGAAAATTCTGGATCTGGCCTCCACCACTGCGTGCAATCAGAGTTAATTTCGTTGACCAAAACTATAATTGTTTTTTTCCAACTACCTTTTATCCATGTCGAAAATGAGACGACAACAAGCAAAAAATAGACCTTGATGATAAAAGCTAAGACAAAATCTATGCATCATTTTCACTGACGAAACGTGACGAAAAACTCAATGGTGGACTATCGGACTTTGAAAGCCAGCAACGGCTGTGCTTGTCATTACCTTCAAGTGCCTCATGAGCAACAGGCTGGTAAACTCCAGTAAATAGTCTGCGCCAGGATGTTTCACTACCCAGCAGCAACACTCACACTGGAGCAGCCGTTGGTGTGAGATGTGAGCTGTAATTCAGCAGTAAGTAATCAGCCGTGTGTGTCTGACTGTGGATGGTGGAGCTGCTGAATGGATTTGTGGAGTTTGTTAGCTGCAGCGGTGGCTGTTAGCAGCTAGCTCCACTTGTCAGCCACTGAATGGCAGCGGAGCAAGCAGCAAACCCTAGTTGTCTCAGATTAGTTATTTGTTTTGAGAGCATAAATAGAGAGATGTTGAGCTTTTCAAATGATGAACAGTAAGTGTGTGCTCGTAAATCAGCCCTTAAACCTGTCAACCACCGCTGGAGACATGACAGTGTGGAAGTGTGCAGAAATTATTTTTTGATTTTGAGTTGTTGGGGAAAAAAAAATATAGAAAAAATTGACTCAAACGTCATGATGTTTTGTCGACTACAACGTTTTTAATTTTCTCAAATAAAATATTTAAGGCAAGGAAACATATATTAATATACAGCCCACAGTGTATTAACATATTTCTCCTCTATTGCTGTTGGCGTTCAGCACTTTAACCTGTAAGATGTGATGGTTAGTCTTTGTGGTTGGCTATTTGTCCCACCCCTCCTCCACTGTGATTGGATGGCTGGGTAAAAAGTGGTGAGGTCAGCGTTTTACCCAAAGTTGAACTATTTTTTTTGTTTTGTTTTTTTTTTTCAGCTCTCGGCAACCACAAAAAATACTAAACACGCAGCACTCAGCCTGTTCATTCACTTTCTGTAACCGCTTATCCTGTCAAGGGTCACAGGGTCCCAGCTGACATTGGGTGAGGAAGCTGGAGTACCTTGAGGAAACCCACGCTGACATGGAAAGAACATACAAATGTCAATGACAACAAACAATGACAACCACGAGAATGCCGATGACGGCGACGATAACCACAACGAAGGTAAAGAACATGATGAGGAACTAGAGCTGATAGCACTGCTTGGTTGCGGTGACTGTTTGTGGAAATCACAGTTATCTGTGCCTTTCCTCACACAGCCTCCACTTCACTTTACTCTGCTACTGATTACACACATCACCACAACACAACTACCACCTGCTTAATCATCAATAACACCGTCACTCAGCATTTCATTCAAACTCTCTGGTGTCTGTTTGTGTTCCTGCACAGTGTGTGTAAAACTATTAGACTTAACTGATATATAAACTTAATGTTGATCCATTATTCAAAATCTGATCCAGTCCTTTAATGGTGTATGATAAATAAGATTAAATGTCTACACAAATATAATAGAAATCAAATATTTACTGCATAAATTGACACAACACTGACTGTCCACAGGCCAACGTGTTTCTCTGGCGATGAAGTTTTCATCTCTGTCCTCATTGTTATCACCACATTCCTGAACGTCTGTCTTTTAAAATGGATGATAATGTACATTTTATATCTAACGTCCTTTCATATTCAAATGCTGTGCTTTTAGACACACTGTGACAATCGCACTGTCTCTGGCAGTGTCCCTGCATAAACAAGACGTCCTCAACAGACACGACATATTTTAATGCTTGTATTTGATTTTTGTCTTACTTCATCATATTCGCTCCATTTTCAATCTTTTTCATAATTAATCTGTTTGCATTCGTTGTCTGTGTTTATTCCGTCTGACACTAATCCACTCCGCCAGGAAAAAAAACCTTGCAAATGGACTTTTTTTGTAACTGCGGTACGACGACATCTATGCAACGTCAACTCGCACGCTCACCAGATGCCGCACGAATCCCAATGTGCGGTGTGTGACTTTGAGCTTATGCCAGCGGTTTGTACAGTAAAGTGTGTGAACTGGGAGTGAACTCTGTAGTGCGCGGTGAGAGCCCTCCATGCCTATGGGGAAGGGAAAGAGAAAGAGGAGGCAGAGAGGCTCCTCTGGAGATAAGGCTCGCAGAATTAATCCTCTTGATGAAGCCTCAGCCTTAGCCCCGCTCTGTTTATCTGCCATTCAAAGGCTCCAACAGGACCGGATGGGAACATGGAAAATAGATTAGGCTTCTCCTGTCTAGACACCGCACACATACACACAGAGGAATCCACACACCCATGGTGACAAATGTTGACAAGGCAGATGACAAAGCGCGGTATCATTGAAAATAAGCAATTTAGAGGGAGCAAAGTGTCCCAGAGTTCCCTCTGTGAGGGGGCCACACTGGCTAAACAACGGAACAGACATCCGGAGAGTCTTTTGGTGGTCACCTTGCCCAAAAATCAAAAAGTCCAAAAAGAAAAGACATTCGTCATAACTTTTTATTGTAATAAATGGTTGCTGCAACAATGCTTGGCATAATTGTCTTCTAATCTGCAAATGCTACAGTTCTACTCCTTATTTTCTGTCATTTATTCATTCATCCTTTATCTAGCTAGGACGGTCCCATTGAGATCTCTTCTTCCAGCTACAGCTACATCAGTAAAAAAATAAACTATGTCACATGTAACACATGCAATACATTAAGCAACACTAGAGAAAAGGGGTATACAAACCAAACGAATGACGTCCACACACCTTGGCCAAAGACTATACAGAGCAACAACATGTTTCCTCCAAGACCTTTAAGAATGTTCAAGGAAGGGAGTTCTCCTCAGGTAATAACATTTTGGAGCCCATTCCATACCCAGGGTGCATAAGAAGAGAAAGCAGTTTTACCAAGCTCTGTGCAAACCCTGGGGACATTCGAAAAAATACAGTTTAAAGAACGAGTTGCTGATGTGACAGGACAGAAGGCCGGAGATACCAGCATACAATTTACCTAATAATGCCTTGGCAAGAAATTGCAACATGTACATTTTTTTGAATACACATGTGTAATGTTAAAATTCGAATTAAACGTGGCCAAAGTTACAAATAATGAGGTGAAGCTATGTAAAGTAATCCCTGTGAGCTAAAACCTCAGGGTTTGGGCCTTGCTGAAAACTCCCAATGTTTTCTTCTACTTTGGCTACAAGTTGATGTCAGATAGTGACAGATTTCTGGATATGGCCATCTGAGCTGGGCACACTGCTACAAGCGTGTAAATTACATAAAAGGCTACATGTAGCTACGTGCTAACACCAGGAAAACATGTAATCTTGGTTGCCAATGTTGTTGATTTCTCCCTGACTGTGGATCACATTCCAGCTTGAACATGTTCTGTGGTGATTAAAAACTTGTCTTGTTGATTTTAAACGTGATAAAGTGTTGCGATATACAGTTTTTCCCGTGCTGCAAGTACACTGCTACATGTAACTACATGCTAACGTCTTGGAAACATGTAATCTTACCTGCAAATGTTGTATATTTATCCCTGACTGCAGATTATATTCCAGCTAGAACATGTCTGTTTTCGTTTAGAAACTTTTATTGTTGATTTTTAATAGGATAAAGTGCAGCTGTGTACAGTAATTCCCATTCCCATACAGCTGCAAATGCACTGCTACATATTGCTACATGCTAACGTCAAGGAAAAATGGAATCTTGGTTGCTAAAGTTAACTTTTCCCTGATTGTGGATCATATTTCAGCTAAAACATGTCCAGCTGTGTTTAGAAACTTTAAATGATGATTTTTATCGGGATCAAGTGCTGCTATATACAGTTATTCCCGTGCTTCAAGTACACTGCTACATGTAGCTACATGCTAACGTCAAGGACACATGTAATCTTGGTTGGTGATGTTGTTAAATTCTCCCTATTTTTTTTCTTTTATTGGTGATTTTTCACAGTAGAAAGTGCCACTGTTTTCCATTACAGTCATGCCCCGGCTGCAAGGACAGTGCAGAGATGCCGAGATGTAGAAGACCTGAAACACTGACCAATCAGAACAGACAGGGCATTTTAGGGGTTTTAAGAGACAGGCACTAATGGAGTCTTCTCTGACAGAGGTGAATACATGTGTTCCAGCACAGACAGTACATCAACATGTATTCTGAGTTTCTACTAAAACAAGTATGAACCTGAAAATTAGCATAACAGGTCCTCTCTAAGGTTAATGGTCATGGTGAAGAGAAGACTTTAGGTTGGAAACACAGAATGCTACATTTAGCTACACGCTAACATCAGGAAAACATGTAAGCTTGGTTGCCAGTGTTTGTTAATTTCTCCCTGACTGTGGATCATATTCCAGCCAGAAGTATGAATCTGAAATTGAGCATAATAGATACTCTCTGGGGTTAACTTAGGGACACTTCATAATCATGGTAAAATGAGGACATTTGGTTGGAAACAGGTTGAAAACAGTGGTCTCCATCACCATATTCACATGCTTGGTTGACCTAACCATCCACTAACCAACTGTGCAAATTTGACAAAAGTTAACTATGACTTACAGGACTGCTGGTGCTGACTCCCAACCAGGTGGGATATTGCATGAAAATGGGAAAATTAATTCTTGCTCAAGCGAATGGAAGTGGAGGCTACAATTTGCAGGAAGAAAATGGAACTTGACCACACCTTTAGATCTGGATTGAAAAGCAGGATGGATTCGACCTGCAGCTGCTTCTTACTGAGCTCATTAGACTGAACCTGGAGGAGCTGGCTCATCCGGCTCAGATGAACACATCACCAAAATGTGAGCAGGAACACATAGCTGACAGCATGGGAAATGTGCATAAACAGGGAGTGAGTGTGAACGAATTCTAATTGATCTTTCGCCAAGGCACAAGTGCCTGTAACTATGTTTCTTAAAATGTAGGAGCTACTGGAAAGAACAGGGAAGAGAAAATAACTGACGTACAGTGGTGCTGATTCTGGCAACACCTCAGAAAACAAAAACAAATCACCGGAAAAGCATTTCCACTCGCTCTTTATTAAGTTTTAAGATTTAAAATTGGCAGTAGTGTCCCAATTTTGTAGCTCAGTTGGCTTCCTTTAACGCGGCGTTGCATCATTTCCAGTCAGTACAACACAATACAGTAACCTACATCAGATTCTTCTATACCACCTGCCAAAGTAGTGCACTGTCAAACGCAGTTCAAAGTCTATACTTTTATGTTATGTGTATTATTTCCAAGAATTAGGACATAATTTCAGTCTTGCGGGCAGAGCCTTTGAAAGTAGCTCCAAAGAGTGAGTTCTTTTATGTTGTATATTTTTCAAACCCCTAAAAAGGCTTGCCAGATCTACACACGTGTCATTAAAAAGAACACACACACTCACAGGTGGTACAAGTCCTAATTTTCTCACTTTCCGGATAGCGCTTATCGCGTTTGATTACTCATCTTGTTCCTTTATTGAGATAATAATCAGCCGTTTTGTCCCAATCCATCACTGACATCGGAACTCATTTAGTGGAGTATTGTGCTTCTTACTTTATATTCTGAATAAAATGATGGAATTTCACCTGTTTCTGTCGTCTCTTGTTTCAATTGATTTCTTTAGAAGCTGTCCTCGATTATTCTTTTGTGATCACAGAACATTTTTGTTAATAAAAGCTGAATGAAGCTAAATGTCTTGTTAAATACATATACATTCTGACAACGTTTTGGCACAGGAAAGCATCGTGATACCTGTGTGTGTTAGTTTGAGACACAACTGGAAAAACTCCAGGATCAACACAAATAAAATTCCTACAGCAAATCCCAAAAGTGCACTCATTTCGTAAATCTGAACCTGGATTCCTCGATAAAATTCCTAGTGAAGAGTAAGTTTCCATCTTCCCCACTATTGTGAAAGAAGCAAAAATATGCTTTAGGGTGAGATGTGTCTCTGATAAAAGCTCACCCATGTCTACTTGAGGGCGAAAGCAATTTTCAGATCACAAAGCAGTTGACGCTGCCAAAAGTCAAACACCTGCCTTGACCTGCCTGATTGAGGTGCGACATTAAGGGCAACGTGGCTAAAAAGTTTCAGTCTATACGGAGCAGTGCATCAATACTCGTCTGCACCTCGAAGATGATGAAGCGCTCGACACAAAATTGCTGATATTGAGTACAGGGTTAATGCTGGTCCAGACGTCTAACCATGTTTGCAGCTCTGAAAGTGGGATTTAAGGCCAAGTTACTCTTTAACATATAAAGTCTTCGACGCAGAAGGAAGTATTACTGAGAACAAAACAGATCGGATCACACTTATCTGCATCAGTTATTTAACAAGGATAATCTTGTGACATTCAAACACACCCTTGGACAGATTTTTTAGATACTTCTCTGACAATACACAAAAGGTCTCATTCATGAAACGTGAGCAGAAGGAATTTGTGCGTAAACTGTTTGCGGAATGACAATTATGTGTATTTCGGCATTCATCAATGTGTCAGTAGCCCTGATCTTTTTGTAGGTGCTAACAAAATCTACACCTGCTTCTGACTGCTTGTAGTGCTTGTGTAAATAAGATATTGCACATAAATGTTTCTTGTCATTATTAGAAATTACAATTTTAATTAATATTGCGCTCTGTTATGTTCACAATACACAGATGCCTTAAGTTAAACATGACAAGAGATTAGAAATGTAACACACTTTGTTGGTATTTTGCAGATTTAAGCTTCAGATTGTTTTTCTTAAAAACATAAATGAGTTATTTAAACTGACTGGAAAATGCTGTTCTCTGAATAAATAAATAATAAACCAGTGCGCTCCTCCTCTCCTCCCCTGCGCTCTTTACGCAGCACAGCCCCAAACACCATTTCATTTTTGTTTAATCTAATTATCAGAGACTCTGAGAGCAATTTGGCTTCTGTCTCCGCTCACACCGGGCAGTTGGTGAACCCAAATCTGGAGAGATGGTGTGATTTTACACCAGACTATTTTACTTGTTGTTAAACTTAACGGTCAATTATTGCTGACATTAGACTGCCTGTATTAAGATGTTTTAACAGTGGTTTAATTTCACAGCAGAGACAAAGAATACCGAGGCTGAGGTCAAACACTATCGTTACCTGGCTGTCCATGAGTGGATGCGATGCTGCCCTTCATGGTGCTTTATTTGCGTGCAGCTGCAACAAGGGAAGCTGAAAAGGGCGGTGGCAGGGGCTCAACTCATATGCCGTTGTCGGGCCAACAACACACTTTCACACTAGTTTCATTTGGATCCATTTTCGTTGGTTCTTACGAAACAGGACAGGGAGTTAACGGCACCCCTTACCTCCTTCCAGGCCTTTGATTTACCTGTTCCTGTCACGTTACTAATCGCCTAAAATAACTTCAATCTCAGCATCAGAAAAGTTTTTCTTTCTATCTCTGTCTTTGTTTGCTCCATGCTGGCAGGTCGACAGGATGCACCTATCCATAGTAATTATCACCTCTATATATGGCGGTCACTGGCTATTCATGGGTGTGGATGTATGCTAATTGCTGACAAGCAGGGGCATGCTGTCAATTTACAACTGATTGGCATTCATGAACAAACATACATGCCAACAATTCAATCTGAGTTTTCCACAGCATTTGTGAATCCGGATTAGGTTTTTAGCACCAAGGTTTTTTACGTGCAAATCTACTCACAGGTTCTCACGAAACTGTACGTTAAGGACGTGGCGTCATTTGTGGGACACTAATTTGAACTGTTGCATGAGGATACGTTGGTTTGGTCCAGCTAGCGTGGCTCTGTCCAAGTACAAAACTATTCCTCCAAAAACTCGTCTGAAATCACAAACTGATGTTTTCTACATTTCTGTTAATATACAGTTTAATCAAAGTGTGTAATTACTGAGTTTTAGAGGTGCTGGTAGGCCTCGTATATAAACTCACTCCAGCTCCTTCCTTCATACAAAGACATGATTGATATTGGTCGTCTCATCTCACTCTCTATTTTGTTAAAGGTTAATGATGTTAACTCAGGTTTCTGTAATGAACCAACAAGTGTCTGAGTACATTATTCAAGGCCTGAAATGCAAAGTCGCCGGACTCTCGTGTACTTGTGCTTCCACTTGCCACGCGGCTTTGAAGTTAGATTGATGCCCCTGGAGATATATACATCCATTTGTCACTAATTGGTTGTCATGGTACAAGTCGTTCACTGAATTTAAATTTCTGCAATTTCATCAGGTCATGTGTTTTCATTTGTCTGTCTGTTCACAGCCATTTATAGAAACACATTTGGGTCAAATTCCACTATTTGCCATCAATTCAGAGGCAATTCTGTCCTGGTAAATGAAAGATATGGAGGAGGGAATGTGTCTATTACAGCTGGTTTGGTGCTGAATGAGCTCCATATGTATTTACTGTCTTTGGCGGTGTGTGTGCGGGTGTGCAGGTGTGTACATGCACGCGTGTTTCTGTTGTGCATGTACACAAACGCTGGAGGGGCAGAAGTAAGAGAATGAAGGAAAAAAAACTGAATACAATGTCTATATGGTGTGTGTGTGTGTGTGTTTGAGACAGCTGTGTGATGATAAATGGACTGATAGCGATCTAGCTGAGCTTACACCCTCTAATTAGTTTTTAATTGACAGCCATTAAAGATCCTCATTCCCAATCCTGATTATCTGCTGCACAGAGCAGTGATCTAACTGCCCCCTTCCCTTCCTCTCTTATTTATCTAGTCTGAGTTGCATCATTTCTGTCTCTTATGATATTGCATCATTTTTAAATGTATGTATTATATGCATTTAGCAGACAGTTGAAAGGAGTTTATCTTTGCCATGAGAACATAATAATTACATATTATATTTAAAGAGTGTCACTTAACTACTTTCATTTCATGAAAATGCCAAACAGTTGTAATTTACAGATCTATTTGTATGCTCTAAATGTTTTTACATATCTTAAATAGACTGAAATGACAAGCTATCGTAAAAAACAATGAGCAGCTACTTTTATTAAAAAGCAGCCTGTTGATCACTCTCTCTGTAGTTTAAAGGAACACTTCACCCCCCCAAAGGACCATTTGTATATCAGCTGCTCACCCCGTGTTACACTAAATTGGTGAAGTAAACATTGTTTTTCTTGCATGCCTCTGATGAACAAAGAATCAAAAAGAAAAAGGGAAATTCTTGATGAATTGAAGTCAGAGGGCTCCACACTTGCCCCTGACTTTAGTATTTATTATTAGTAATTATTACTAATGATTGGTATTATTACTTTTATTAGTATTTTTTCTTATTCATTTATTTATTTTATGAATTAGTTCATTTATTTTTTCTTGTATTCCCTCATCCTTTCACCTGTCAGCCAACATAACCTCGTCCCCTTATCCACCTTATTTTTCACGGAAACACAGAGGCAAAACAGAACAGACACTTCCGGTCCAGCGCTCTTGACCACTGTGTAAATGGGAATCGCCTTGTTGTTTACCTTGTTGAGTTTAGCTATGTATGTATATATATATATATATACAACAAATATATATATATATCTCACATTTTTCACGTCACTATATCACCGTTTAGACTAATCTGATGTTTGTAAAGTCTATAAACACAATGATTGAACAAACGTTACTATTTCTGTGTGCACGTTTTGTAATTAATAACATCGTTATCGTAGATTAGCTGGGCTAACCGTTAGCTGTTAGCCGTTAGCCGTGTCTGTAATAACTCAATAAACGGTCCGTGAAAAAAAATAATTTTCCAGCGGATGTCTTAGTTACAACATGATTGAGCTAACTGGAGTAGTTTCATGTCGTATCCGACAACGGGAGGCTTTTAACAGATGACGTCCTGATGTTAGCTTTGCTGCTAGTGTTAGCTGTCCCTGTCAGCTGCAGCCACTGATGCTTTCTAGACATCGTGATTTCCCAAAACTGAATAAATACCACACATAGCAACACAAAACTGCTTTGCTAGCTCAATCATGTTGTAACGGCTGGATGGTTGATGCGTACATGCTGATTCGGGTGCTATCAGAGCCGATCCGCGCATCACTATGGCTTAATGATCAACTCAGTCAATTAAAACAACCCGTCCTGTGTTAGGAGTGTATGTCGCTGACAGAAAGAAAGAAAGAAAAGGGAAAAAAAGATAGAAAAGCAGCGTACACCTCACATATTTATTTCTCACAGTTGCGCACACGTTTGGCTGGCATGCAGAAGCACCGTCTGTGTGTTGAGGGTGCGAGCCGCAGCTTCAGCTGCTCAGGTAGAGAGGCTGTGTAGCCCGGTGTGTTTTTCGCTGATTTGGTTCTGCAGGTTCTCTGCTGGTACACTGGAGACAGGGATCAAGCATTTAGCCTCACTCAGGATAGATTGTGCTTTTTTGGTTCATAGTTTTTGATTGACGTGCGATTTATTCGCGCTTAGAGGGAATTATTTTTACCGGCAATTACCGGATAACGGAAACGTGGGCACAGTTATCTATATAAAATACACAGACTAACTAACTAACTAACCGACTGACTTGAAAATTGAAAAAAAATAGCTTGCACCGTTAGTAAGGGAAAGCATGAGGGAAAGCAGCCTGTATTCACTTTTGTTTTCACTGGCTCTGTTGTTTTGTTAGTGTTTTGCATTGTCTTGCAATATTTAGGAAAAAAAAAAGTCTCATTCACCCAGTCGTATGCTCAGTACTTCCCAAACAGTCCTTTCCGATGAGTATCTGAACTTCAAATGAAACGTATCTATGCTCTCTTCAAAGCCAGACTCCATTGACAAAAACAGTCATTTTACATTGCTGAACACAGGAGTTGCTGGTGTACCACTGCCTCGTTGGGTAGTTTGTCTGTGTTACAGTGTGACTTTGGGGAATCCAAACTAACTCTTTAAAACACCAAAATCACACAGTGATACAAACAAACTAACAGACTGAGGCAGCAGTGGACCAGCAGCTCCTGTGTTCACTGAGGTAAAATGACTGTTTTTGTCAATGGAGTCTGGCTTTGAAGAGAGCATAGGTAAGTTTTACACTGAGTTCGGTTTCCAGGGCTGCCTGATTGGGAAGTACTAAATGAGACCTACATTATACTGAAGGAGTTGTGTGACAGTTTTTAAACAGGTGTTTTTGTACAGATTTGCTGTTGTTCAGTTCGGACCCCTATGACTTCAATTTATCAAGACATTTCTCTGTGTTTGGATTGTTAGTTTGCTGTGGAGGCATGAGAGAACAATAAGGTTTTCTTCAAAATTCAACATAACATGGGGCCTGTTACTGATATATGAATGGTCATTTTAGGGGTGAAGTATTCCTTTAATACTGGTATACAGAACTTATAAATCAGTGTGTCACATTTTGTTTGTCAGGTAGAAGCCTAAAGATAACCTCATGCCACAAAGTTTTCCAAGACTTTTAAAGTTATTTTTTGTTTGTTTCCAACCTGGATCTTAATGTTGTAGCTTCAACCACTGTAACAATTAGTAATGGTATCATTTTACTTACTAGGATCATTTTAGAGTTATAGGGACGTGGCAACACCTCAAGTTACAGCATCAATGTAAAATATTGTGTATAATATTTGAATGCATTGCAAAAACTTGGTGACAAACAACTACCGCAGGCAGAGTAAATCAAAGGTAAACTGGGAAGCAGCTCTGCAACATTGGCTATATTTTTTGCTGCTGTGCCCAGCAGCTCTATAGCTCACTTATTGGTCTGTCAGTCGGTCCACTAAAAGTTCCCAACCTTTTGGCGGCCACAGTTTTTGCCCTCGGAGGCTGAAATTCAACATGGAGGTCGCAGACAACGATAAAAAGACAGCAAAAATTGAGGGGAGAGAAAGATGGGGAACGATATGCAACAAAAGTCCCCAGCCAGACTCGAACAGGAGATGTTTAATTTCATGGTCAGTGGCTCAAACCCCTCCAGGGTAGTTAGAGAAACATTAAACAGTCACTGGTCCAAAGTGGTGTAGAAGTTAGGGTTGAAATGGGTTCGTTTAAAACCTGTCTGATCATTTTGTTTCCCTGTTACATAACCATATCATAACTGATGTAAATGGTGATAATGCTGTTGAGGTGTTGGGGAACCTGAACTCTGGGTGACAGTGATGGGTTAATTGGAGTGTATTTAGCTCAGCTGATGTTCAGTGGCCAGCTCTGTTTTCTCTGCAAATCAGTTGGTGACAATCCTCTTGTTCAAAGGACTCAAAAACAAAAGCTTTCTATATTTATCTGCATGTGAGATCCACACATACCTGCTGGTTTATTCTCCTCAGAGCACAGGACACTAATGTGTGTCTCATCAACATGCAAGAAGTTTGACAGAACAAGTGTTGACAGGATCATGACACGCTCTGTTGTTTGTTCTTCTGTGAGGTGTCACTGTCTCTACGAGTGTGTGTGTGTGTGTTATTGACACACAGACTGTCCAGCATATGTGATCGGCTCTCATCCCTGGAGTCTGTGTCTGTGATGAGTCATTAGCAGTCAAGCTATTCAAAGAAAGTGACGCTGTGAATGCGGCACGTGCATCACACCTACATCAGTCCATACACACTGACCAAGATTAGACCACAAACTATCAGAAAAAAATATGCATATCTTCATCTATTGCCGTCAGATTAAACATGTTGTTTCTAAATAACGTTTGGCTTCATCTAACCTAATTTCCTCAACAAATAGAACGATAAATAACATCAGAATCAGCGTGCAAAGTTTCTGTACGAAAAGATTTTTCATATGACAAATCAAAAATACACATCCGAAAAAAAAGGGACTCAGTGTGCAAAGGCCTTAACTCACCTCTGGCAGGAAAGATCCGAGGTGTTTTCATCCAAGGTTGTCATATACCGATGCTTTCTCATGCCTCTGGCACGTGATACCAACACCAAAAGCACTCTTGCATCACCGTGAGATGGGTCCTTTGATGTATGTGACCCAAAGTTCTCTACTGGGCTGAACTTGTTATAGACACTGGAACTGGAGCCTATGCCAGCTGACATTGGGCGACAGGTGGGTTACTCTGGACTATCACAGGGCTGACACATAGAGACAGGCAACCAATTCATGATTCACGAGTCACCAATTAACCTGCATGTCTTTGGACTGTGGGAGGAAGCCGGAGTACCTGGAGGTCAGATAGCATTCACCACTGTGCCACCACAGATGTAACTTATGAAATCTTACAACAGCACCATCTTACATTAAAAAGGCAGTGACTTTTGGTTTCACGTGAGAAATAAACAGTGGTCTCCTGCCTAAAGTCCTGTGATTGTTCCACCCATCCACGGCAATTAGTTAAAGGGAAATTTCGGTTTATTTCAACCTGTCTCCTATCGTCCTAAATTTGTTTCAAGTGACTAGTGACATAAAAATAATAGTTAGCATGTTAGCTGTTAGCCTAGATACAGTGGACTAACTTTGCACTTGAAGGTTGCTCATTCACTTACATTTTAACAGGTCTGACGCTACTATGCGCCCCGGCTGTATCTAGGCTAACGACTAACATGCTAACTATTATTTTTATGTCACTAGTCACTTGAAACAAATTTAGGACAATAGGAGACAGGTTGAAATAAACCGAAATTTCCCTTTAAAAGCCTGGTGCATTCGGCGTTGGCATCACTCACCCAGGAACATGACAAAGCTTTAGTTTTTGATGACCTGGGAATGAGAATGGGCTGGGAATTGTGATTTGGGATTTTTTTAAGGCACAGGGACCTTTGTTGTCATAGTAACCTCTAAAGTACTTGTTTAATATTAAGGAACAGCTGTTGTTAAAAGAAACCAATGTTGACTGACTCATTCATCCAACCTGACTCTGTCATCCGACTTTCTCCTTTGCTTTCAACAAACAGGAGTCATTTAGAGTCAATTACTACTGCCAACCTAAACACACGTCATTTGGGGGGCTTTGCTGAAAAGACTTAAGCTTAAAATATGACGTGAGAACACAGAAAAAAAGCTGAGTATCTGAACACAACACAGAAGCTTCAGCCTAAAAATCCAAGGATTAAAATGAGCTGAAAAACCCCAAATAAGGAACGTCTGAATAAGAAAATGAAGAAACGACGTGTCAAGCACACAATACACACACACACACACACACACACACACACACACACACACACAGTGTCATGGGACGATGTGCCGGAGGCCATAGCGTACCTTCCTCTGCAGTGTAAAGGAGTGTGAGGGTGCTGTATTGCGCCGCGGGCTATCAAAGCATCTGTTTATTGTCTTCAGCCACAGCATCCGTCAGATCAAAGAGGATGTGAACTCCGCCAGAGTGACAGGCTTCCTGCTCACCTAGCAAGCAGCCTACCACACCTGTAACACACATACTGTAGGTACAGTACGGCACGCGTAATGTACTTTTGCGTGCTTAATATTCAAGTCCAGGAGGAAGATTAATCTGAGGGAGGGAAAGAGAGAGATGGATGACGGGGAATAGAAGGGAAATGAAAGGAACATTTAACTGGAAGTAAGAAAATGGGGAGGAAATGAACTGGAAACCAGGAAGGACTGTAGGGAAGTAAAGGGAAGTGGAAAAGTGTGGTATGGAAAATGGAAAGAAGGTATAAAATGTGGGAAACTAAATAAAATATGGAAAAGAAAGCAGATAGCGAGGAACCTATGTAACAGACAGGATACATAAATAGTCAGGAAAGGATAAAGCAAAGAGCACCGAAAGTAAAAAGCGAGAGGTATCTGGAATGATGGAGGGAGCGCTGGTGTTGAGGCGCAGAGCTGTTGATGTGTTGGAGGGGTGGAGGGCCACGTTATTAGAGGTCATCTCTGTGGATTACAGAGGCAGAGTTCAGCGCACAACAGCGCCATGCAATTTACCTCCATGAAAAATAGATGCAGCCGAGGAATGAAGTGACACATGCACTAGGGGCTGGATAGTTGTGAAAACCAACTGAACAGCCTGGGGAGATGACAAGGTGTGTGTGTGTGTGTGTGTGTGTGTGTGTGTGTGTGTGTGTGTGTGTGTGTGTGTGTGTGTAAAACTACAATATTCAGTGCTACTCTGATATTTCTATTGAATAAGTGCTTCAGAACATGGAAGACACTTTCTGCTCTGACTGGTGTTGGGATTTCAGGTTGGTACTTTGAGATATTTCTCAATTGATGTTAAAGAAAATGTCTTTCACAAGAAAACGTGTCATTAGTTCATAAGATATAACTCCCCAGTCTCGGTGTACCTTTTAAGGAGTGACAATGTCGGGGCCACGTGAAGTATCAACTCTGTTCATGTTCTGCATTCATGTGATAACCCATTCCAAGTCAACTGGCTGAACTGAACGGAGCCCTACAGTATATACAATTCACCCTTTGCTAAGTCCCGCCCCTTGGACACAGAATGGCCAATCATAGCGTAGCACTGGCCAGTTTCAGCAAGGCTACAACAACTACACTCTCATGCAATCGTTTCAGATTTCCTTCATTTTCCGGCTAGTTTTGTGAATTTCGAGAGGTTCGAAGGAGATTCACGAATCTTCCCTGTTCCAAAACCAAAATCAAACCCTGAAAAGTGTAGGGTTAGCTAGCTAGCTACTGAAGATATAGCCTACTGAATGTATACACATGCTGCTTTTGCTTTGTAATGATTATAACAGTGAAACAAAGACCGACCCTGCTGTACAGGAACCAGTGAAGGGAAGCAGGGAGACTTTGCTGATATTCAACCAGCTGTGTGTCATCGCAGTGTGTGCAGATGAACGTTGTTTGACTTCTCAAAACATTTGCCAAACACTGTTCATCTGCACACACTGTGATGTCACACAGCTGGTTCAATATCAGCAAAGTTTCCCTTTATATTCATTGTCTTGTGTGGCGATCAGCAGTGATGTGGTGGTTCACTTTTACACTGTGATCTGCAGCCTGTAGTTCGGCTTTAGCTTCTAACTATCTTTGTCTTTTTAACCTGTTGTTGCTGCTGAGTCAGTTTGACATCCTGGACCTCCATTTTGATGTGAATACTCCTATAGCCAAACATGTAGTTTTGAATGATTGTCACCCAGTGTAACTACTATAGTTGGGACTGTGAAAAAGGGAAGGTTGAGGGTGCTCGATCACCAGACGGTGCCCTTTCGTCATATTTTTTCAACATATTTTATAGTTTGTTTGTTTGTTTGTTTGTTTTGTGAAGGCCTGCCCATGGCCCTTATCAAGAGGAATATTTCACAAGCATTAATAATTTAGCTACAAACAAAATGAACAGGCTGTTGTCAGTCAGTTATGCTAATGTTTGCAGCTGCAACCCGCGGACATTCAGATGGTGAGTTTTTAATTTGTGTGACTGATTATGAAATTACATTTATAGCATCAGCGGTACACAGCATCACCATTAAGTGCTGCATCAGTTATGCAAGTGTCTGTTATTGTGGTCATGTGAATTTGATGATTGGTGCTGTGGTAGCGGTGCTTGGAGCGGCCAAAAAGAATAAAGTAAGACCCGTTTTTCAGCTATAAAATCTCACATTTTATATCCTCCTGAGACCCAAACTTTTGTTAAGTATGATTTTTTTAATTTCTCCTAGCTGTTTGGGATCAGTAGGACCCGATAAGTATAAAAAACTAAACATTTTCAACAATAATTAAGTCCCAATGTCTTCAAACGAGTACTTCCTAAATATCAGCGTTTTAACTTGGTACTGTTACTATCAAATCATATCAAGCTACAAACATTATTAATCATAAATAAACAAGTTTCAACCATAAAATGTGATCAGGTTTGGGACCTTGTGCACTTTTGTGTCGGGATCGGCTGCAGACTGACTTGGCAGAGATGGCGGCCATCTTGTTTTTACATAGATTAGTGTATGCTCTTACTACCACTACATGGCACAAATAAAGTGCCCACGAAAGAGGACAACAGGTTAAAGTAAAGTAGAATGAAGTATGAGGGCCAGTAATACCAAAACGTGATGTCCTCATGTGAGGACAAAATGTCTCAGGAGGATATACCAAGTAAAACAGCATGATACTGCACATTATATGAAATACAATTACAATAAAATTTCATCATATTCGCTTGTACTTTTTTTTCTTCATTCAACAAAAAACAAAACAAAAATTGACCTCGCATAAAAAAAGCTTTTCCTTAATGGGTAAGCTGAAGGGATGACCCTGCTTATGATTTGGTTCATATGGTTTAACGGTACAGTTTTTGAAAAATGTAAAGGGAGACTCACCTCAAATGACATTGGAGCACATTCAAAATGTACATAAAAAGAAATCCATAGTAGTTTATATGAATTTTTCAAAGGATTCCTGTTCAGGCTGACCTCGACTATGTCCATGTCAAATTTCTTGTGACTTGACATTACAGCTTTCGATAAATTTAAAAGGAAATTCAGCTCAAATGACTTTTAAACACATTCTTAATTTCTTCATACGTATTTATTATAGTGGCGGACAATAAATATAGTGTGAGATTCCAGGGTACATTCTGCTTAAATTCAACAGGTTATGCTGTAAAAAATTATGTAGCAGTGGTGTTTTAAATATTGTTCCGAGTGCCCCTTTTTAACTCTGAGCACCGGCCCCTCTGAAGGTCTCTGCATGGCCCTGCTCTGCAGAGTCCAGGGCTGCCCAGTCACTGCTCTTCCCATAAAGATAATAAATAAAAAATATGGCTCCATTTAGCTCCTATATCTTATATCACTGACCTGTTTATTACAGCTGGCAATCCTTCACTTAGGCTCAGTGCAACATGGTGAAATGTGGTATCTCCTCCCAGGCTAATTTGATTCAAGGTGCCATATATTGACTTATAGTGATTCCGCACCGCCCACACAAGCACATAATTTTCCTCTTGGGAGACCGGGAGCTTCTGTGGCTCGACAGCCCTGGACTGTCCCCTCCATCATGAAACTGTCAGAGCGCTGCAGGGCACAACACCAGCTGATAATGTATTCTTCCTAATCCAACACCAATTCCACCTGAGCTGCAGTTTAGCTCTGCGCTTCTGACCACAAAATTGCTATAAGTCAATAAATAAATAAATAAATCACAGCTGGCTTCGCCTTAACTGACCTGTAATGGTCAAACTCCTGTAACGTATGAGCGTCCCTGCGTGTGTATGTGTGACCACAGGCCTGGCTGAGAGGCGCCGCTTCTCCCTCCTGCTTTGTTGACAGAAGATAATTTGGTTTTGACAGCAGATGCTGCCTGTCCTCTCCTGTGCCCCTATTAGAGGCAGAGAGGTATCAGGTCTGACAAGCAGTGGAATGTGGAAAAGCTCCCTGAACAGAAACCATTCTCCAGCTTCTTCTCTCCATTCAGGAGCCCAGCAGGCAACGCATCGACGGCGGCAAATGAGTTCCCTTGCTTTGCATTTCACCCTCCTGGTTTTATTTTATTTTTTCAGCATTAGAAGTTTTTGTCACGGCGACAAAAGGAAATGGGGAGCGATGCGATAACACGCCGAGATGTCTCCCGTTCCTGCTATCTGCAGCCGTTTAGGAGGTGTCGGTGACAAGATAGCGAGAGGAAGATGCATCATCTCAATCCAGCTGCTGGATACTCATTCAGCGTTAGCAGCGGAACACAACACAGTGGTCACATTTATAGTGTCAGACTCCATATGAAAGCACAAAATATACAACTGATATTATTCCAACTTCATGCTTGCATCATTTCACACTTTAGCCACCGAAACCACAACCTGACTTTTATTCTCCATCTCTTAGCCAGCCGGCCTGACATTTGATGGAAGTTTTTTTTTTTTGGTTTGAGTTCGGACAAGTGTCACAAATGCTCATGCACACACACACACACACACACACACACACACACACACACACACAGCAGATCCCCAGGGAGAAGCGGCTCCTATCTCCTCTCTGCCTCCTTTTAATATTTCATCCCCTGACTGGAGGCCTCATGTTTTATTGAGCCAGTCACTGCCATCGCAGGGGATGTACTACATTATGCACCATCATTTATAAATGACCGCCAATCAATGTCTACCCTTACACATAACACTCACTAAACAGGCTCCGCTTGTCTCCCTGCCACCGCTGAGCACTCGCGCACATTGATATAAACACCTTCCTCGGCCCAAACTCCTTGTTCCCAACATTAGCTGGAGGAGATGAGATACATTTGGCTTAATGAAACTCAAAAGTCAGCTGGAGCAGCTCTCACACGCTCATAATTCACACGGAGTGGGATTTCAGCTCCCACTGGTTTACTTTGCTCCTCTTAATGTGAACTTCTGACATAAATATTTTACTTTGCTCTGTTTTTCTACTCCGCTCTGCTCGCACAGGCATCACACTCGCTTCTGCACGCACGCAACAAATCACAGACACACTAACCCACGGGCGGCGTGAACGAGGGGCAACACCGCCAAATAACAAAAATCTACAAAAGCATTTCGACACGTCTCGTCATTGACAGAGCGATTTAACTCTCCACAATTTTGTTTGCTCCAGTTAATGTGAACTCCTGACAAAAGACATTTTGCTTTACCCCGCTCCTTCACACACACACACACACACACACACACACACACACACACACATACAAGCGCACTGACACTAGGTGATGGCACTTTTAGTCTCCATAACTTGGCCCTTGATCACTGTAATCAAACATAGGCAGCATCAGCCTGAAGCTCCCGTAATTATGGGCTGCTCGGGCCCCTGCATGAGGAGGAGCGCACAAAAACACACAGCGGCGTGCACGGGCCTTGCACGCCGGCAGACAATCGCGGTTTCCAAAACATACATACACACACGCAAAGACACACAGGCGTGTGTGTGCGCTCTGCTGCGCTCTCAGCACAGACGGAGCCTCGGTAAAGGACACTAATGAGTCCAATGAGACTGAGGGGAAAACAGCTCCTGAAATCGACACCACAGTAAAACACCTCAGAGAGACTGAGAGGGAGCGGAGGGAGCTGGCGTGAGGGAAGGGAAGGAGGGGGAGGGGCTTCAGAAGGTAAACCGCAGAAAGAGAGAGGAAGAAAGAGGAGATAAAGATAGAGTGAAGGAGGGAACTGACAGTAGCGATGGTAGTTGTGGTGGGTTGCCAGGGCCCTAGCGGAGCTGTTGCCAGCTGTAACCATGGTAACAGGTTCCCATGGTGCATGTGTGGTGCAGCCGGTGAGTGTCAGGCTGGGGGTGTGGGGTGTTAAGTGTATGGAAGGGGGGGGGAGCGGGGTAACATTTCTTTTTCTGTTTTTTTTTCTGGCGAGCGTCCCGCCTTTATCAGCTGCCCGGCAGAGGAGGGCCTTATGTAAGCTGCGTTTTAATGATGCTGCCTATAAAAAGATGTGGTCTGGTTACATAAAATATCATATCTTTACTAACATGGCCTATAAAACTGGGTTTTGCGAACAAGAGGCACACTCATTGGATCGCTGTTCCAATGAGCCTGCAGCAATTCAGCGGCCTTGATGAATGAAAGCCTCGGGCCAGTGTTGGTCCAGATCTACAGAAGCCCTGAGCCAATGGCTTGATCTTAGCAAGTTCCCAGCCAATGGAGAGCCTGGATGACTGCAGCCCTCTGGCCAACTGAGGTCCTGCAGTGATGTCACCATCTAGCACCATTTCTAAAATCTGTGCACAACAATGGCTAATTAACTGTTTTGTTGACTCAGTTTCTAAATGGGTCGACTTTCCACTAATAGAATCAGTGATGATATGAACCACCTCATGTGACAAACCACAGTTCAGGTTCTGAAATTACCTTGTTTCTCTGCCAGCCACTTTTGAAATCTATTCGCTAAATGAAACATGGGTAACACATGAGTAACACGTTCATTTTCCAATTAAAAAAAAGCAACAAGACATGAAGACATGATAAGGCCTTTCATTTTGCTCCACTGACTCAGTGAGCTTTCACGCCACATTTCAAAGTGCTATCCATTCAGAGGTGGAGAAATGTCAATGTTTTGCCTTTTATCTTATTTTCTATTACCCTTTGCTGACATTAATATGCCAAAACACAGTGCCCACCCTCCAGTGTCTACTGGTTAGCTAACGTTAGCTTTGGCCACTTCACACCACCATGGTTTGACGGGAGCTAGCTAGCTAGTGGTGCTGCTACATGGTGGCGTGACACATTGCTGCATACACATGGGGCCCAACCTATGGTTTCTCCGCCATGTAGCTTTGGTGAGTAAGTGGCTACATTTTGGGGCTAACAACAATGCTAAAAGGGGTTCACGGCTTAAAATTGAGCCACTGTCCGACAGTGTCACTAGCCGCCATTGCCGAAAGAGTGATGCTGCTAGCTAATTAGCTTTCACCAGACCTCTTTGGTGCGCAGTAATCTGAGGGTTAGTGAAATTAACCTATAGATCGACATGTGTTACCAGTCAAAACCCTGGCTTTCAGGGTAGCCCTATTTCTTGGGGATGGGAGTGTCCTGTACGCATACATGACACACACGCCTACTTTAAGACGCATGGACTGGCAACTTAACCTTGTCTTGAGGAACTTTACTTTTGGACCAACCAAAACTGAAACCTACATTCCCTATCTCTTGACTACTGCTAATTTCTCCTCTGCTCTGATAGCCAACATGTCTGCCTTAAGTGCATTCACCATAACTCTCTCTTTCGCTTAACCACAGACGACACTAGCACCTAAGGACGCTAAGTTGACACAGCAACGAGTAGGCGCAAAAGTGGTGGAGGGCCTGCCGATTTCGCACGCCACTGCCAACAATTTTACTCACATCTGGCAAGTGGGAGGTGCTAATTTCAAAACCCTACCTTGGTTCTAGTGGTAGTAAGACCACAATACACTAATCCATGTAAAAACAAGATGGCAGCCAATCTATGCTGAGTAAGTCTTAGGAAGTACTTGTTTGAGGACATTGGGACTTTATTTTTGTCCCGTTTGAGGACACTGGGACGTCCTTATTTTTGACAATGTTTCGTTTTTTACACTTATCAGGTCACACAGATACCAAAAATGCATACCAAACAAGAGTTTGGGTTTCAGGAGGATATTTGATGCTAAAGCTAAAGGGAAAGCAAAGGATTGCCTTGCTATAAGTTTTTTTCTTCTAAATATTAATTGGTGACATCCATAAATATGACAAAATCTAAAGATGATTTGAGTTTTTGTTCGACTTGGGTCTTATTTTTCTAGCTCTGTCCATCATTTCTACTGAATCATAGTCATAATAACATTGAACTCAAGTCCCTGACTTTGGACATTTTTGGAATGATTTTTCCATGTTTCCACATCACAGCTATTAACCTGCTGATTAAAATGTTATCATACCTGATAGAAATAACGGACAACACCATAAAAATAAGACTCAGGTTGGATAAAAACAAAAATCCCTCAGCAGTGAGAAATGACCCCAAGAACACGAAAAAGGTTTTATTTTCTGCCCCCCATTACTGTGGCTTTAAGAGGTTGTGATGTGAGCTGCATGGCCTCAATAGTGGTCCAAGATCGTTTCATGATATGGTGTCAGTGTTTGTGTATGAGTGTATCTATGTGTGTAATGCAGCTGGAGTATGTTTGTTCACTGCTCATTAAAGCAAAGCCAGGAACTGCAAAGTACTTGCCCACTGGGCCTGAGACGCACATACAACAGACCACGCCACGTGGAGAAAAGCCAGCATGTCTGGTTCCTCTTGCATGCATGACTGTTTATGGACCCAGTCCAGTTTATTCTGTGAAGCACAGAAAAAAAAAGCTGGTGGCGGCGGCAGCAGCGACCACCACTGGGGAAGCAAGGGGAGGGAAAACAATTTATTAGCTTCAAAATAGAGTGTCCATCATGAACGCGTTGGGGGAGCGCTTCTTTTGTTACAGGCAGTGGGGGACTTGTCTACAAATGAGGGCAGAGGAAGGCAGGTAAAATGTTGTTTTCACTTAATTTTCTTTTGAAAAAATGATGGCTTACAAGTAGGGTGATGCCTTATCATTGACTGTACTAAAACACCTGCACAGGAACTCTTATTCTCCACGTGTTCACCAGTTAAAGATTACAGCAGCTATTGAGATTAGCCTACACTGTGATGACTTTCAATGCCAATATTTATAGTTTGGGATTGGACTGAAAATGCTCAATTATTTATTGTATTTGTTTATTTAACAGGGACAGTTCACAGCTACGTAGCTGCACCAGTTAGCTGTAAGCTAATTTTCACCTGTAGTCCCTGGGCAGGAAGCAGAGAACAACACTATTACATTTGGCCCATATTTTACTGTTTTCTAGCAAAATAAATACAAGAACATTAAAACTTGCCCAGTATTGGATACAATCATTATCTAAGAATGCTCGAAAAAGATCTATTAACAATATACTTAATATTTGTTTTATATGTTAACAACCACTTGAAAAAAAGTCAAATATACTTAAAAATGCAGCATTAAAAACTTGCATTGTTGCAATATTCTGCACTGCAATCTGCCAAAATGTGCAGTACCCCAGTACCCTGATACCTGTCTACTGACATAAGTTGTATCGGTGTCTAATATACAACAGGAGTTGTATTGTATGTATTATAGAAATATACAAACTGTGAAATTGACATGTGTGCACTTGATACGTGACATGTTAATGTAAATTCTACCACACAGCCGTATATGCATTTTTATATCTTGCTTTTATTTTTTACTACTTACAATCAATTACTAAGGTACAATATCAGTATTGTTTAGCATTACATTTAACGCTATTGCTACACAATAATCTTGATTATTTAAACCCTTGATTCCGTTTAAAGACAATTTCACCTTTTAAAATCACACTTATGAAAATATGTGTGTATGGAAACTACAGTGTGGTTAAGGTTAGGAAAAGATCCTAGTTACGACTGATGAACTCACAAATGTCAATTTTAAGGACTGTGATAGGACCTCTGTCTCCTTCAGGAAAGACGGACATGCTACACCAACACCAGGAAAAATTCATGTGACGCTGTGTTGCGAAAGTACCCTGGAAATCCAGAGTTCTCACGAGAGCACAATTTGAATTTGCTCAGCGAGTCACTCTGGCAACCAGGAATGATGCTCATTACCCATGCCGTTGGAGCCGAGCTGCACCAATCACATCGGTGTATCTGATATAGGCGGGCCAGAGGCGAGCTAAACAGATGACAACAGCGCTGCGACGACGAAGTCCGGAATCAGTCAGTGAACATTGCAAGATGGCTACGGATGAACACCAGTTGTTTGAAACGGCTTTGGCCGCTACAATGAACGAGTTAGACTTGGCTTTTTCTCTAAAAGAGGAACAGAAGACGGCGCTCGAGTCTTTCCTTTGCAAGAAAGACGTTTTTGCTGTTTTGCCGACCGGATACGGCAAGAGCTTAATCTACCAGTTAGCTCCGCTGGTAGCTACGCGTATACGTCACCCCGTGTATTGTTCTGATTGGTCGTAGTGTTATCCAGTTGCGTGCAGTGATATTTATAAATGCATGCTTGGTGCCGCCCCTTGAGTTGGGCCATTTGCATTACTCATAGCCAGACCCTAAATCTTTCTAGATTTGGGTCTGGATTTCCAGGCTATTGCGAAAGCCAATCAGTGTTAAGATCTGGTTGAGATTCTCCTGATGTCACCAGAATCAGAAATGGAGGACACACTTATTGCTGCTGTCTGTTGGCACCCGAAGATTGACGACTCGACATCACCGTGCAGAGACAGAACAAAAAAGGAGAGGGCTTGGTGAAAAGTGAGCCAAGCCATAGGTAGGCTATGAAAATATGTCTTTGTTACTTGAGTAAGCTCTTCTGTTGAGTTGCCTCAAAGCAAAATGATCTGAGTAAATTCAGCTTAACTTTTATTTTGAAAGGTAAAAAAACGTGAGTGAAGTGGTAATGTGCTGCCACTGTTACCTTTAACTTATCCTGTTAGGGATTGCGGGGGGGCTGGAGCCTATCCCAGCTGACACAGGGGGAGAGGCAGGGTTCACCCTGGACAGGTCACCAGACTATCACAGGGCTGACACACAGAGACAGACAACCATTCACACTCACATTCACACCTACGGACAATTTAGAGTCACCGATTAACCTGCATGTCTTTGGACTGTGGGAGGAAGCTGGAGCACCTGGAGGAAACCCACACTGACACAGGGAGAACATGCAAACTCTGCACAGAAGGGCTCCCACACCCTGGAGTTCGAACCAGGAACCCTCTTGCTGTGGGGCGACAATGCTAACCACTGCATTACCGTGCGGTGTAATAGTACAGCTGTTAAGGGCAAATATTGGCGAAATACTCCAATACCCCACATTTGGCATGAACACACCTTTACTCTCTACCATGGGCACATGATGGGCACAATTTTCTCATAGTCTCAATTCTTATCTTTCATATCTTTCCAAGAAAACAAGAAAAGAAAGAGAAACAAAATCTATCTTGTCTTATCGTATTGTAACGTATCGTATCAATACTCCCTGCTTCAGGAACGTACATTGGGACAGGATGTGAGGTAAAGAACTGTCCAATATACATGTAATTCTCAGGATGTCAGGCTGCTCCACTATAACATACTGTCGCGGAAGGACTAGCTCACTTTCAGCCTTCTACCAGCCACTGTTACATCAGCCTAACCCTTGATACTGTGTGCCTCAACCACGGCCCCACTACCAGCACCTCCTACAGCCCTGCCGAAGCCTCTGATGCAGGGCCTGATCCCCTTAAATCTGCTGTTTGCTGGGGGTCAAAACAATAGGCCGCAGACTGTTGGATAACACACGGAGGCAAAGGTCACTGCTGTGGAATAAGGAGGATCCATTATGTCCCCGCTATAGCGCATAGCGAGTAACCACAAACACACGCCATGAACATTACACACTACATTCAGCCGTGGTCCAATTGAACATGTGAAGAATGAATTATTCCTGCCCATCTATAAAATCTGGGATGCGTGTGGGCGTTTGCAGCACGCCGCAGGCCTGCTTGTAAGTGTTAAAATGTGTATTTATGGACAGACGGATCACAATGTGAGAAAAAAAAGGGAGGAAACTGCATTTGTGGCATTTATAGGTACGGTGTGCTGCTTTCTCTGTATAGAGTGTTATGAAATTGATTGAGTTTAATGAAAGATTATGAATGAAGGAATCCATGACAGGGATTAGCACTAAGCACTATAGCTTCCTTTAGCATCCATAGCTTCCCTCAGCATCCTGGGTTTTTTTTATTTTTAAGATTTTGTGAGACAACAAACCTGCAAACTCTGAAAATTTAGATCAAATCATAGTAGGTAGCCGATTGGCCCTCGCTGTTTTCAGTGGTTTGAATGCATTTATTTATAAGCAAGCATCAGAATGAGGCATCACACCTAATTTCACAGTGAAATATTCATGAGGAGCTCCTGCATGTAGCATGTTTAATGTCAGCAGTGAGTCTTCCTACTGTAAAAGAGAGATAAAAGACAGTATACTGTACTGTGCAGAGGGGGGTGGGAGAATCATGTGAAAGAGATGTTGCTGCGTTAAAAGAATTGAATTTGATATTATGCATTATAATGATGTTTGCCAGGTAAAGTAGCCACAATTATTCAGCTCCTTTGTCAACACATTATTTACTCTATAATGGCTTTGAATGTCTTCGTTTCGAACTATACGGGGAGACAGAGAAAGGCTGGATATGAAAGGAGAGGGAGAGAATTCCAGTTGTTATTGTACTTGCCGGCAGATGCGCTTTTTTGCCAGGATGTAATTTGGGCCGATCCATCAGAGAGCAGTAATGAGGTCTAATGTTAGAGCCCACTGTGTCCTAATGACACCTCGGCTGTCCCATCGCCAAACCCACTCGTTCCAGCCGCACACCCCCGCCGGGCTTCGGGCAGCTGGGACTTGACACCTGACCTTTAGAGAGACAGCCCCCTTCATCACATCCCAAACCGCAGCAACAGGACCAACCCTGGTTTATGAGCTGGAATGTAGCCTGGCAGATATCTCAATTTGGTCGATAGTGGAAACGAGCTTTTGATTAAATTCCTTTGAAACTGACCATGTCCATTGTATCTTTCTGAAAGAGTTGCCTTCATCAAGTCATCTCATCCAACATCAGGACGATGGTGGTTCCCCCATGACTTCGGCATCATAAAGACATTCTCTCTGCCTGGCAACAATCTCAAATACCTGGCATCTGTTAAAGAATAAGCTGTGAATGGGGGTCATTTGTAGGGGACAATAAAATGAATATAAAAGGTGTTTTCAGACCGGAGCAACTTTTTCATGCTTCTGACAACCCCCCTTTTTCTTGTGTCCGCACCACAAGAACTAGGATCAATCCAAGAACGCCATTTTGAGGGACTTTTTTTAGCTCCTAGTTCAGAGTAGGTACCCTCCCAGCACACGAGGAACCATGAGTGAAGTAAGTGTGCGATGACTGGTCAATCATACTCAACGAAGTACTGGCGACCACCATTCTTAAAAACCTGTTCGCCGTATGAAGCCAAGCTGGCTCCAGAAGCTAATATGACATACAATGGGCAGACAATGGACTCTCACATCAGACAGTCATTAAATTTTAGTTGGAATGAAGACTGGGTTGACAATATTTCAAATATCTATAGACCTTTGAATTTCATGTTGTGCGGACATTAATATTGTGACATTTTGCAGACATGGGGTTTTGTTCGCCATACTTTCTGACTAAAGGTAATTATTTTATGTCAAGATGATGTTGACATGAAACATTTGGAAGACGCTGGATCTTGGTTACTTGACAGCACAACTTAAAACCAACAACATATCAACATCATCTGTCGTCAGCATTCTAATTAAATTGACGTTAGCAGTAGACATTGTCCTGACATTGAATTTTCGTCAGCCAGCATCATCACAGACGTCAAGCACAGCCAATTTAGCCATGCCCTGTTGGCACGGACCTTAATATGACTTCAGAAAGACATTGGATTCTTACATCGTACAGATGTTAAATTGTGGTTGGAATGAAAATTGGGTTGACGATAATTTAAACGTCTAACAATGTTATAATTTCACACTAGTTAATATGACATTTTGCGGAAGTCGGTTTTGTTCTACATACCATACAACTAAATTTAGTTATTTTACGTCAACAAGACGTTGGCATGAGACATCTGAAAGACGTATTTTTGGTCACTTGACGACACAACTTAAAACCAACAAAATATCTACGTCATCTGTCGTCAGTATTCTACGTCAAATTGACATTGGCATTAGACATTGTCCTGACACCGAATTTTGGTCACCCAATGTCAGAACCTAAATTCAACCAAATATCAACATCTAACAACGCTGATGGCTAGCTGGGAACAGCTCAACTCATTATGATAAGATGACCATGAGCAGCGCTAAAATCAACCTGCGTAGTTGTCCCTCCATTGTGACATTAGAAAGTGTCACATTTATCTTGCAAGTGTACTCTTCTTCAACGTTTGCTTTACTTCCTGGGTTTTTCCCACATGGAAATTCTGACCAATCTTGCGCGAGGCATTTTGATCTGGTCAGCTTGCAAATGCTGCCGTGAGAACATGAACCAACTCTAGGCAATTATACAACTTTGTGACAAAATTAGTCCCTGATTTGGAGCAAAACAAGACAACTCTAGGTGTGAGAGCATTCCTTGACAATAAACTGAAAGGCAGCATCGCAAGGAAGCAGAGCAAAGCATGAAGCACCATGTCAAGTAGGCTGAACCCAACCTGAACCCGAACGTCATTTGTAACTATTGGTCCAACCCTGCCCGGCCCGTTGGGTTCGGACTGGTCCCGTCAGGCTCAGGTTGGGTATCCATGTATAATGTATACGGGTGGACAACATCTCTTTACATACTGTTAACTTCGTGTTCTTGTAGTTTACATCTCTTACTGAGAGAGAAGAACGAGCCTGGACTCCAGCATCTCAGGATGAAGCAACAGGATGATGGAAATGATACAGCTTTAAGACAATGGGAGGAAAAGCATTTTCCCTTGGCTGACAGCACTTTTGAGGGATTCTGTGTTTTGGAACAAAGACATTAAAAAAAGGGAAGCGGTGGCAATTTGCAGGTCTGAGGTTTAACCCATAAAGTCGTTTAGTGAATCCTGAGCATTTGAGACAAGTGAAGCAGCAGCTAGCCGAGACCTGGCACCCTGCTAAATGCAAGGCTGAGCTCATTAGGACTGGCCCAACATCACACACATACACACACACGCATGCACACACACCAATCTGTCAGTGTTTTCACATTAAACAAGCAGACGCACAAAAAAAAAAAAAAAAAAAAAAAAGCAGGATAGAGACAATGCAGGGAGAGAAACCGAGAAATGAGGCGAGCAAGGGGAAAGAGTTGGCAAAACAGCAAGGATCACACAGGGATGGTGAAGGAGCGATAGAGACAATGACAGACAGAGATCGAGTGAAAGACAGAGAGAAAGATACAGAGAGAGAGAGATGGAAACAATGAGGGGAGAGACAAAGCAGGTGGCCTGGGTAATTGCCTGGGGAATATAATGAATGAGCCACAGTGCGTCTGACGGAATAGGAAATCGTCTCTATCTTCTCATTCCCCTCGCTCCCTCTTTCTCCCTCTCATTATCTCTCGCCCTCTCCCATTCCACTCCTCCCCTTATCCATCTCCTGCGCGCCCATTTAAACATATCTCCTAACCCTATCTTTCTTTCTCGCCGATTGCCAGCATTTTCTTTCTCTCAACTGCCGAGCTTCCGCCACCCTTTCTTTCCTCTCAACTCGACTCCCCACTAGTTTTCTGTTCCCACCTTTTTTTTTCTTTTTTAAACATCAAAACTTCCACCTCCACTAGCCTCCCCTCGTTCCCTAAGCGGCCTGCACAGCTGCACCTGTTCTGACTATTCTCCCCGTATATCTGTGGGATATCACGAAATTTCAAACGCTGTGTCTAAAACGGGAAACTAGAAATGTCCCACATGCCGCAAACACGCTACAGCGCTTCGTCCCAAAGGTGATCCATTAGATATCCACCAAAGCACAGTGATTTTACTGAATTTCTGAGTGAAGTGCTCCATTCTTACAGCACCACAAAGCCTCAATCTGATGAGATTTTCAGTTTTTCACACTGTGAGACTTTTTTTCTCAAGGTGTTATTGATGGTTCAATATTAACCGGTTAAACCAGCAGCTAGAAACTGACCCAATGAGCAAATTATGATGAGGAGGATCATGATGACGTGACGTGGCAACACTAAATTAAAAATAGATTGAATGAATATAAAATGAGGCATGATTCTGCAACTTCACACCTAAAACAAGTGCCAAGTTTGGGGATTAGTGCACGAGAACTGTGTCGAGCTGCAACACAAAATGATTTTAATACTTTAAGCTATTCCTTATTTTGTTTTATTAATACTTCTAGTCTGGTTAATCTTCTATCTTTATACTTTTAAGCTAATAAAGATCAAATCTTCTGCTGCTTCTGCAAAGTAGGGCTGTCCCTAATACTCGACCAAATGTTAGTCGACCAGACAGGTCAATAGTCAGCAAGATTTCATTGGTGGCTTATTCGCATGAAAAAGAAAAAAAAGTTAAACTCTATTAGCAGCTGCGCCTTGTCAAAATAAATCCAAACCTATATGACTGGACCATGTGGGACTTAAATGTGAAAGGACAGACACAGGAAGTGTCCACACTCAGCTGTCAGACAGGAGTCAGGTTAATTTCCAGGGCTGGTACCTGCGGTTATTCCACAGGCTAGTTAATAACATGTCGGGCAGGAAATCCAAAGTGTGGGATCATTTTGAGAAGGTGAAGGACGAACCCAAGGTGATATGTAAACTCATCTTCATTGGTCGACTACAAACATGACGTATCATCTGAAACATGGAAGTAGCTACATGCCCATTAGCCCACAGCGTCATTAACAGGCGGCTCAATCCACCAAAATATGTCATTCAATCATTACATTCATATCGTAAACATGTGGGCGACTAATCAACTAATGGCCCAAAATGACGACTACTGGTTGACTAGGAAAATTCTTACTTGGGGGCAGCCCTACTGCAAACATACTGTGAAACTTCACAGAGAAGGGTATTATGAAGTAATCGTAGAGGCTCACAGAGAGGCCAAAGTGCACACCTCCTAAATATCAACTTGTCCTGCAGACATGTGCAAGCTGATTGGTTGACAGCCATGCCTACATGGACGGTCCTTAAATCAGCAAGACAAATATCTGCTTCCGAACAGACATCATACTTTTCTAGTTGAAAATTGGAAAGCAAAGGCCGATGAAAGTCTGGCAGTCACTCCATTGAGCCAATCAGGGGAAGGAACCTTCATATTGCTTCAAGTCACAGCAAAGGAAAGTACTTGGGGGCAACATGTTCTTGCAGAGATGCTGTTTGGACACTCTGACAGCAATGGTGGATCTTCGTCTTCCCATTCTGGGGGTCTGAGTTGTCCAATTTTTGTGCATCCATCTGTGCGTAGGGAGGTGTATTCAATAAAGTGGCCAATGAGCACCTTTGCTGTGAACTTATGTATAGTAAACAGGAAATAAAGGATATCTGTAACTGGACCTGTAATGTTCGCAGTTCAGCTTGAACGTAGGCTCGGTTTCTTTCCCTCTGGCCTCCTGTCAGTGGACACTGAGCGGCATTGTGAGCGAGTGAATGGGTGGACGGACGCCGGTGGCCGCAGGTAGATAGAAGACAGAGTCAAGATAGATAGGGAGGGAGGGAAGGATGGAAGGATGTGTGGGTGAGATACCATGAAGGGAGGAGGTGGTGGCGGCGGAGGAGAGACAGATAGTGTCACGTCTACTATTCAGGCCCGTTTGATGAGATGCCTCAAACAGCTGAAAAGAGGAAAGACGGGGAGAGTAAAAGAGTGAAAGACCCCTTTCATCGCGGCGACTTGTGCCGCAGAACCCCCCCGTCGCCTCCTCATCCTCATCCCTCCCTCCCTCTTCCTCTTCCTCACCCCCGCCTCCCCCTCGAATAGATAAAACACATTCAATCAGAGGAAAACGAGCGAAGGGGGGAAAAATAAAAGAGAAGAGTTCAATCACGCTCTCTCTATTTCAAAGACGGAGATCAGGTTGGGGGGTTGGTGGGGGCTTTGAGGAGAGCGTGCCACTGGGTTGATGCACACTAGGGCGCTAAGACCGAGGGAACTTTCATCCATTCAGCTTCATATGATGACGTGTGCATTACAAAATAATAAGGCAGATTTCACACAGGTGGAATGACAATCCGGTAAACTGAAATGAATCCTAATTAAAAACATAACTATATTAGCGTATAAGGAACATGCTAAAGAGAACATGATTACACCGGAAATTCCATTGAAAAATGGGAAAACTATTATAAAGGTAGAAAGGTAAAATTTCCCCGGTATATTCCGATCCAAAAGGTTACTTTAATTAAATGTTTCAGAATCAATGAATACACAGGTTCAATGTGAATGAGTAGAGTTAATGAGAGCCACAATTCTCCTGTCTTCAAAGAAACAATGCTCCTCTTTAAACTTTCCCAGAAGAGTTTTGTTTTAAACAAAGTTAGTTTCCATTCAGTATTTCTAACCGAAACACACTGATCCTTTAGGTCCATCAAATGAGTTGAGAAAGAATGGATTTCTTTCCAGCGTTGGGCAGTAGCGTCACTACAAGTAACGACATTACGAATTTAACTGTAGTTCTCAGTAGCTTGGTGGTGACATCACCACTTTCTGAGTCAAACAGCTTTTCAGTGGCGAAGCTGATTAATTGACGGGGTAGTGCGGTATCGCCCAACAAAGCTCTTTTTCCCAGGAAAAGCTCTGACGTGCAGCTGCCTTCTTTTCAGAGGTCTGGAAAAAGGTAAAGATTTTAAAACCACCAAGGCATGTAGACAAGGGAGGCACTTCCTGTATGACATCACATACTAATACTTTCGGTTATCAAGAGCACCGAACTCTCGGAGCAGCAGAGCGCCAAGCAGAGTGAATGTGTGAATGACTTAACTGTCTGTTAATTCACGTAGAAATATAACGCTTTCTTCCACCAACAGGGCTTTCATGTTAGTGTAGAGCGTCAGACTGAATTTACCAACGCACCATGTCAGGTCACTCACTCTCCGGGACCGCCAGTGTTACTTGAATAAGTAAACACTGACCAACGGGACCAGACTGGCCGACCCGTATGCTCTCACTCAGTGGATGGATGATGTCACAGGGAGCCAATCTTACAAAGGAGGAAGACACTTGTTTGTTTTGCTAACGTTACNTCCAGTCCTTTGGTCTTATCACATTTAACCATCTTTGTTTTTGTTGACGGGCAGTGGCGGCTGGTTTTGAGCCATGACTCCTTCTATTCTGGCTCCCAATAACACAACAAGACAAACACACTTTAAGACTCCCATGAAGCCTACAGCCCTGTGGGGGAGAGGCGTGTACTGCCTCCAGCCAACGAACTGATGTCATTGTGATGTCAGTCTTAAAAGGGTCTATAGACCTTTGGGGTCTTGAGAGTCTTGAGAGTCTTTGTAGTAAATGCCAGGTTATTTTCACAATGAGAAATTTAACATGTGGGCTCCACTTTGTCCTGTTAACATGGTCCTGTTTGTCTCTTTCTTCCTTGAGTTTTTTGGCTTGCTGGCTGATACCAGCTGGTTGGGTTCTTTGAGTTTGTCCCTTCATGTTTGTCCCTTCATGTTTGGAGTTTGCAGGTTCCCTTCTGTGTGGGATACTTCCGAATGCTTGGGTTTCTTTCCACACCCAAAGACATGAAGCTTCTGTGCATTGGTGACTGAATTTCCCATAGGTGTAAATGTGATTGGTAGATATTTTGGTTCGTAATTTATATCTGGAGATGAAGGGGGAACTGAAATAGCATGCGATGTGAGCAGTGAGTGATGCTGAACCTAAGCCTGTAGTTACTTGTAGATTGTAGATTTCCCTCACACTGTGAAGAAACAGTATATTCTCCCCAGCAGGCTTTACAGGCTCACTGTACTCACCCAGAGTGCGGCGTCCAAACCAGCAGAGGCTGGCAGTCTGGGTAATAGCCGCCTGTGGTTGAGTCTTCAGCCCAGCTGATGTGTTAGCACTTTGGTTGGCGGTCATATTGGAAGCTTCAGCAGCCTATTATTCTCTCAGCGAACCATAAGTGGGCGGCTGTTGCGGTGGAGAAAAGAAGCCTGTGGTTATGCGAAAGGGGGGAAACGGACACAGTGATTTGGGTGCCGATGATGATGATGATGGTTTTTCATAAAGTACAAGAAATTGCGGCCGGGTATTTTGGTATTTTTCAAAGTTTTTGAGTGTGTGCGTATTTGTGTGTATGGACAAAAGCCTCCGCACAATAATTGCAGGTAAACACAGTAAAGGCAGATTTGATTGGTTCTGAATCTGCTGCAAATACAGCAGCTCAATATCTATCAATCAAAAACACACACGCACAGAAAGGCTCTCCGTCTGGGTAAATACATGTTAAACAGGCTGCTGTGATACCACCATGCTGCTGAAGTTGAAGGGTGTATGAACATACAGAAACACAGTTTTATTGAGTCCAGACAACCTAGTCTTGCAGAACCACCAATGCACAGTGTTGGTTTTACCACTCTGTAATAATGAGTAATGATTTCATAACCCATGGCATTAAAATGCTTTCTTTAACAACTTAATAAGTAATTTGGCCTTGGTGCTTTGTGGGGAAATAACTAAAAGCTTCTAACGTTTTTTTTTTTTCGGCTTCCTTTTTTGCCAAAAACAAAAGACGGACTAATTTAGTGATGCTCATACTCAGTCCCAAAGTCTGGTCCAGTGTGTTTTGAACTACTGTGTGGAAATGGGAGTGAGGTTTTTAATGATCAGCACCTTCCCCTGAGATGGATCATCTCTCAGTTGGGCATATGCCAAGTTCCTTTACATGCTGAGCTCCAGATGCTTCCATCAGGGCTGAGGTTTAGTCTCCCCCAAGGTAGTGCTAATAGATACAGATAGTCCTTTGTTCCACCTGCTGTAACCCTGGATATCATGTCACTGCGTCCTCTTTTTCCTTTTCCCATGATTCCTGGTGACAGTGAAGGAGATGTGGATCTTATGCTGTGTATGCGTCATGTATTGTATATGGACTATCATCTGTAAAATATAAATTGCCTCTCAGGGACATTAAAGATGTTCAATCTTAAATCTTGAATCTGAGAGTTTATAAAAATGTGATGCTTTGATGTTATTTGAGTCTTGGGCTAATTAGTTGATGAGTATCTCCATTCTGACTTATTTTGGGCAATCACACAATCTCTGATTACATTAATGCAGAGGTGGATCGTACTGATCAAGGAGACAAACTGTGATTTGGCATCGACTTTAAAAGTTAAACACTGCACTGATGAGTTATCACAAACTGTAACTCTAAGAAACTTCTGTAGTCACCCAAACAAAAGTTGTAGGCTGGATGACCCTAAATGTCTGGAAGTTACTAAAGAATGGTGGAGGAATTGTTATTCATAAAATAAGCATGGACTCTAGATAGCCGAGAGTCATGGACAAATTCAGTTGCATATCCTTTTTGAGTATTGAATCCATGCCTACGCAGAAATGAGCAGATACCGGGTGTCTGAATAGATTTCTACTGTAGCCTCAGGATCTGTATTTATCTATAGTCATTAAATCACAACTTAATAACATCAATTTCACAAATTGTAAACAAATAAAGTGCAGCTGAGGTATAAAAACTGTGGATGTCAGAAAGCATTGTAACTGCAGTTAGAACCAACTTAAGTTCATCCAGGCTTCTAAAACAATCTGAACTGGCAACAAAACAAGAAGAGGACAGTAAGACGATTGATGTTGGAGGTGCACATCAGGCTATGGCGTGGGGTACAGTGTAGGCTCTACGTCACTGCAGAGCCTATGCCGCAGGTATGGTGTCGATTTGACGCAGAAGTATAATTCCCATCTAGGGGGCTAACGTTAGATATAGGGCTGGGCGGTATGGCCTAAAAGCAATATCATGGTATTATTTTGGGGGGATGCAGTGACGGTATGATATCGCGATATCGTCTTCTCTCTTTATTTTACACCTTAAATTAAACAATTTAAAAAAACGTAAAAGTCTAGGATGGAAACTATTTATCGTCAGAAGTAAAACGGTTGCTAATCCATCCATTATTGTGTATAAAACGTTATATAGTATGTATACACTAGAGGAAAGAGGGAGGGCCAGCGGCTCCCGGGCCCCCTTCTCCCAGGCAGGCAAGCAGGCCCCGTTCTGCCGCCATAGCCGGAGTAACGTTACTGCAGTATGAGCATAGTTACCGTCACCGCGAATACCGCCCAGACCTAGTTAAATACACAATACATAAACCATATGACTAGGGCTGGGTATCGAACTGGCACCAGGTCACATATGACCAAGTCATAACACAGAGTTTGGTGCCTCACTTGGTTGCAAGATGGTGTGTGAAGAGAGAAGAGAGAAAAAGAAATAGAGAGCGCGTTTGTGTGATGGTGACAGTGAGGCTGCAGCAACCGGAGCAGAGATTATGAAGTTAAACGTAGCAGTGCAACATGTTTACAGCTCAGGCCATGTGTCCATGAATAAATGCTCCTCAAGATCCCAAGACAAGTTCCATCCACCTTAAGGTAGAGCGAGGGTTCCCAACTGGTGGGTTGTGGACCCATTCTGAATGGATGTGTCAAGTTTGTAAAAAACTAACAGTGTATTTCCAGCACAAGCTTTTATTCTGAAGTGCTGTTTCCTGTTGTAGCGTGAGTAAATAACGGACAGCTAGTCAACAGAGACAGCAAACTAGCTTGACGACATGGCCAAACACAAGTATGACTGAATATATCAAACTTTGTGGACCTTGAACCAAGGACTAAGGAGTAATCTGGATCCTGTGGGTGGACCAGTTGAGAACCAGTGAGGTAGACTGGTAAGGCGGACCAGGTATTTTCATCGTAGTGACAATCTGAGCAGCTACTAAATGGATAATGGGGAAATGTCTGGCTGCTGAGCTGCTTCAAACACAGTCTGGATAATGTTCACCCGACTTAGTGTGCGTAGTTGTCATGCCGAAAATTTGTGGATTTCCAGTATTCCCACACTGCATCTTTGCATCACACTGGTGAGAAACAGCTTCAAAGCTCTACCTGCCAGTCGTAGCACTCTTAGTCCCTCTGTACGGGTAAGTGGTTCTTTAAAATACAAGCAGCTTGCAGGTACTTTTACTGTTTATTTTACTATTATTTATTTTGGGTCGGTTGACGAATCAAGCTTGTAGTCAACCTTTCCAAAACACTGGAATGAAGAGGTCCAGTCGAAAAAGTTTGTTGACATGGAGTCAAACTTTTTGCATTTCACTCGATCAGTAGTCGAATCAAATAATTTGTGCTACCTTGTCCAAAGTAGCTCTGGGTTATTGCACATCATCCAAACTTAACAAACTCAGGGCTGACAAAGGGTGCTGGAGAAGGGGCGCAGCGTTACTGCTCCAAGAGCTGCTGCAAAACACGGGACTCTTAGATAGAAATACACCAAACTATTGAATAGGTAATAGAACACTCAGAGCCTCTCTCGGCTGTTCTTGTGACCCCTCTCTTCTTGATAAAATATGATTCTCCAGAGCAGAGTGGGTACAAACAGCCCTCATTCTGGGGCACAAACTAATCATTAGCAAATGGAAAGTGCTATCAGCTCTCGGAGTAAATGTGTGGCACAGGCAGCTTGGCACAATAGAGCCTAAGATAGCCTGTCATTCTGCTGGATGACTGGAGTAGAGAATAGTTTTTGTACAAAGGACAAGAGTTTCATATCAGGGAACCTGATTAAATGTAGACAAGTCAAATGAAACGCAGGCAACTACAGCTGTAGACATATTTCAGTTTTAATAGAACTACAATAGTTTTCAAAAGGCATTATTTAGACAATTATGTATTCAGTAAATGTCCCTTTTACTTTCTTTTAATGCTTTTTACTCTACTTCTCTAACCTTAAATCCAGACGGTACTTCTCTCTGATACTGCCTGAACTTGGAATTTACAACCACACAACCTCATGTTAAAGAGATGGAGGCAGACAGGGTCAAGCCCTAGCAGATCACACAGTCACAGAGATAGAATAGCTAACAACGGCCATTAGAGGTATTTTCTTCTGAAGGACACTGATACTATGATAAAAAAAAAGAGGGGGTAACAGCTGACTTTGTAGAACAAGGAAAGATATTTCAATGGATTTGCTGGCTGGCTGTATTTTTGGAGACTTGAATTCAACTTCAGGGTCTTTGCTGTCACATTCACACAGAAAGAGAAAACTGCACTGTTCAGTCTTCATTTTTAGATTGTGCCAATGTACTGCTGAAATGATTAGTCAATTAATGAATTAGTCAATTGGCGGAAGATGAATTGACAGTCATTTTCATAATGGATACATCTCTGAAGTCAAGCCAAATTGCCGATCCTTTTTGGTTCAAGCTTCTAAAGAATCCAAATGAATAGCCAATTTTGTTTGAGATTATTTTTTCAGCCAAAACTTGAAGTAATGCAAAATGAAGTTGTGTTGATTAACCACGCCCACTTCCACATGACGAAAGCGGGCTGCCATCCTACTGCTATCCACTGGCTCCCAGTATGTTTTAGAATAGATTTTAAGATTTCACTGATTACTTTTAAGTCTCTTCATGGTCTCTGTCCCAGCTTTATCTCCGACCTCCTCGTACCGTACACACCAGGACGTACTTTGAGGTCTTCGGGCAGAGATCTTTTGTCTGTTCCAGAGACCCAACTGAAAACTAAAGGGGACAGAGCATTTGCTGTCAGGGCCCCGAGGCTCTGGAACAGTCTGCCCAAGCAAACCAGGTCGGCCAAGTCAGTGATCTTTTTTAAGTCCCTTCTTAAAACAGACTTTTATCGGAGAGCCTTTCCTGATTTTACTTGAGTTTCATTTAAATTGTCTTTAATTTGCTTAGTTTTGATATACTGAAGTGTTTTTATCGGTTCCTTTAAAAGTTGTTTTTCAATTATTGACATGTAAAGCATTTTGTAACTCTGTTTTGAAGCTAGCGAACCCATGGAACCCATGGTAATATATCAATATGAGGTCAATGTTGTGATACAAGACCAGATATTGTCTAATATGTAGTATCCTAAGTGATGTCTTTTACTGGTTTTAATCCTTTAAAAACAAACCTCCCATGACGACGGCAGGAGATCGTTGTTTGCATGACCTTATGTTACCTTACCGTACGCACCATGCAAAAGTGGTATTTTGCTGAAACTACACTAGTATTTCTCTGTAATGTCCATGAGAGGTTTCTGTTTGCATAATCCTGGATATATGCAAATGGTGATATTTGATGAGTTGGCAGTGAGAATGTATTGTTTTGGACAAGTGTTCAAAGTCACTGATGAATTTAAGCTGTGTCTTTACACAGGGTGCCCAGCGTGTTGGCAGCCAATCATCTTGGCAGCCTGTGTTTGTCATACGGAAGTGGGCATGGTTTCATCTAAAGTGGGTTGGACAAAGACACGAGGTCCCTCAGGGCTCCGTCCTAGGTCCACTGTTGTTTTCACTGTACTTGGCACCACTAGGTCAGATCATGCGCTCTTTTGGGATTCGGTTTCATTGCTATGCCGATGACCTGCAAATTTATATGCCTGTTGTTGCAGAAAATGGGTCTGATTCGGACAAACTTACATCCTGTTTGGCTGCTGTGAGGACCTGGCTATCAACCATCTTTCTGCTACTTAACCCAGCTAAGACTGAGATGTTAGCTATTGGACCAGCAAAATTAAGCCACCAGTTTGATGACTTTACTCTGTCTCTTGATGATTTAGTCATTCATTGCAAGGACAGGGTAAAGAATCTTGGTGTGGTCTTTGATCAGACCCTTTCATTTGACCTGCATGTAAAGGAAGTGACACGGGTAGCCTTTTTCCACCTCAGAAAAAGTTAGATCTGTCCTCTCATTGAAAGATGCTGAGACTCTTATCCATGCTTTTGTGACATCTAGACTGGTTGCCTAAGAAGAGTTTTCATGGTCTACAGCTCGTATTCTGACTGGATCATCTAGATATGACCATATAACTCCCATGCTGGCCTCTCTTCATTGGCTACCTGTCCAGGTTAGAGCTGATTTTAAGGTGCTGTTATTGACATATAAAATTTTAAATGGTCTGGCACCTTCTTACCTGACAGAACTTGTTGATTTTTATTTGCCCACATGGTCTCTTCGCTCTCAGGGGAGTGGTCGTCTGTGTGTCCCAAAGGTCAAAAAGAAGACTGTCGGTGAGCGGGCTTTTTCTTACCGCGCACCGACACTGTGGAACAACCTGCCTCTTGAAATTAAACAGGCTTGCTCGATTGAGGTCTTTAAAGCAAAGCTTAAGACCCACTTGTTTATTGCTTCGTATTGAGTCTTAGGTAGCTTGCTTTTCTTTTTTTTTCTTTTTTTATGGTGTCCTGTTTTAAATTGTGTTTGTGTTTTTACTAGTGTTGTGCATGTTTTTACTAAATTCACCTGGGCAGCACTTTGATGTAAAGTGCTCTATAAATAATTTTTTATTATTATTATTATTATTATTAAATGATAGATGTAGGGGTTGCATTAAAAAAAAAATACATACATACATATATATGTTTTGTTTTGTTTTGCCTTAACTAGTCAGTAGTGAGTGATGTATCTTAAAACATATTTCAGTAGACATGGAAGTTTCTAGCAGTTGCTAGGGACAGTTAACGTTGTTTTTGATGTTGAAAGACATATTCAAAATTTAAGAGTTGTCATTCCTGCAAGGGAACTTACAACGACCTATACAGCTGCGTTGATGCCATCCACTCCTGTGGCTTTCTGTCCCTCCCTTTTTTCACGGATATAGCTGGGTGGCTAACTAGCCAAGAAGGAGGATATCGTCACCATTCCTAAACCCTGTCTACAAAGCTTTGATTGGTTGAATGTTTCTCCAACTAGCATAAAAATCCTGTCACACCAGGTCTACATGTATTGCTGAAAAACATCTGACACGTGCAGCAATTCATGGGGCTGGAAACAGATTTGACACTTTTCTCCATTTTGCATCATTGTATTTGATTATCTTTGATGTTTGAGCTTCCGACAGGAAATTTGAAGATGTCTCCTCAGGCTGTCTGAGAACGTCAGATGGGCATTTCTCACCCTTTTCTGATATTTTTCAGACAAAACCATTAATCAGGGAAAAATCATCAACAGATTAATTGCGAGTAACGGCCTTAATTTAATGAAACCATTGCCAAAGAGACTTTTTAAATGAAATTTGAGATTTTCACTCAAATTAAAAGCCCGGCAACCAATCGAAATTACAACAAACCAGTTTTGGTTTGTGTACCTCTGAGGCTGGTGCTTGTTGCGCAAGATTTCATCAGGGAACCCACACTGAAAGAAGCACGCGTGATTGTGCAGCTCTTTGAAAATGCACACTCCTTCCCTAAATTTACAGGCTGCAGATGGCAGGCACATACCTGTTCCGCCACCCTCAGATAGTTAGAGGGATTTAATCATCTGAAAGAGAAGGGCAGAATTGCACTGCACCACCTGAATGTTGCTAACACACTTCCTGCTGTGCCTCTCCTCCCACTTCTGCACAGCAGAGCTCACAAGTCACCTGCAGTAGACACCACAAGTTTGCTGCCGAGGAAGAAATCTCTATATGCCTCACAAAAATATGGCTTCACCCTTTTCACCTTTCTGTTATTGTCAACAATTTCACACATTATTAAATGTGAAAGAAACCAGGAAGTTTCGATCTGCATGCTGCAGAAATTCTTCTATGAATTTACTCTTTGTCTCCACCCACAGCCTCAACATACTGTAAATGGCGTTAGAAACTAAGGTGAAGAAAATCAATACATTCAACAGATTACAGCGCAGTACATGGAGGCCAGCCATGTGTGGAGAATACCGCTATCTCTGGCCCGCTAATGGCTGCCTGCCCCATGAATTACAAAAGCACAGGGGTACAGGGAGAGGGTGTCTCTGCTCCTCTACGTCAGGATACTTTGTTGCTGGGCAAATGCAACAGTGTCACCGCCGACAAGATCAATGAATCAGTCAGTCATTGAGTACATGAGTCAGTATCTGACTGAGGTTAGCCTTTTATTAAAGGAAGAAGAACATCTCTGGGGATAACAAATGTAGCAGTACACCTACACTTGTCTATTCATTCGTTCAGTCACATATCATTCACAGAAGCACCGCAGTTTTAATCTATCACCTTAAAAACCAATAAAGTGGAATCGTTTCTTCCTTATTACCAGCATTAATCGTTATATTTTATTGCAGATGGGTATGCAAATTGTAATGTAACTTAAAAACTGAGATTTTCCCCAACTACCTCTGTTGCCCCTAGTAGCCAGTTGACTGACTTCTAAGTAAAAGACTCCGGAAAATCCAAGGTTGTGACATGCTTTTCCGAGTGTCTTGCCTCTCTTCAGCTCCACCCTAGTGCTAACAATGTGCAACAGTAGCTAATGTTAACAAACACCCAGCACCTACCACAACAGGGAGACCACACGTGCTGTCTCCATTTTATACATTTTGCCGTGGTGGCCCCTTAGAGACGGACCTTCACTTAGTGTCCTGTAGCAACTTGAATTTAGCCAGAGCGAGACTGAGCACCTGAGGGTCGTGGGGCTTGACCGTATGGAGTCTCCGCCAGATTAGTACACTTTGTTGGTGCTGCTGGCTACCAGCCTGCAGTGAACCCCCAGGCTGGGGTTAGCATTGGCTGAAATTAAGTTGCTACACTGGCTAAAGTCCTTGCTTCTCTTGTCTTGGGGAAGTAGTGTCCTAGCTATGGATAGTGTGGCAGAGGGTGTATGGGTTGTACTAGCTAGCTTATTCTTGTCTCATTTGCGCGATTGCCAACTTTGGTCAGAGGGCCAGTGGAAGATTTTACCTTGTGACGTTATATCTGCTTCTGCGTGCGTGGTCACGAACATACGTGGACATGGCGGCACTTTTTTTTTTTGTAGGCACCAGGCTTGACAAGGAAGAAGTATGCACGAAATATAAAGACAATCCGTATGTTTCTGCTGTAGGAATATTTATCCTTTTTTGATTTTAAACCAGTGGAGCACTGCTTTAAAAATGTTGATAGCTTTACACGGCAGATTTTATTTCCATGTGCACTAGTGCAGCATGACGCCATATTTCAATCACTGCCCATACTGGATGCATTTCAGCAGCATTTTTTCAATCTGTCTGACGGAACAGATACACTTGAGCTTTAGTTTGAGAATGTGTGGATGGATGGATATCAAAGATGTTTATTGTGCTTCAGGGGAGTTTCTATGGACATGCTGATTCTTTTTTCCTCTATGGAAACTTGTGACAGTGGGATTTATTGTTCGTGGCATGAATCCAAGCTGAACACTGCCTTTGTGCTACGTAAAGGACATACTGTAACTACACACTTACTACACAGGGGATGCTTGTTTGTTTGAAATAAAAACGGATGGATGATATGACAATGCATATGTGAGATAGCAGTGATTTGTGAGCCAGAGCCTTATATACTCTGTCTCTGGTTGTATTAGGCCATTGTGGGGAGTGTTTTTACAGGACTCTTGCACTGATTTCATGATTTACCTTAAATTTTTTTTAAACCAACATTGTGGCTCCTGCAGTGTTTGTACCACCAAACGTGGGTGCTTTTTAGTGATCCATCACTGTGTTCCCAACAGCGTTAGTGCCAACAAATATAAATGTTTTTTTAATGATCTCCTGCTGCTTTTCTAGGGGTGTTTGTGCCAAAAAAGGTGGGCTGTTTTGTCGGCCTGTTGCTGCATTTACAGTGACAACGGTGCCACCAAACATGGATGTTTTACAGTGATCCATCGCTGCCTTTCCAGTGGCTTCAATGGGTGTTTTTTAGTGACCTTTTGCTACGTTTCCAGCAGCGTTTGTGCAACAGAATTGGGTGTTTTTTTAGATACCTGTCGCTGTGTTTTTGCTATTAAACGTGGGTGGTTTTATCAACCTGCTGCTGCATTTACAGTGGCGTTTGTTGCACCAAACAAAGGTGTTTTTTAACGAGCCTTTGCTACATTTCCAGTAGCGTTTGTTTGCAACAGAATTGGGTGTTTTTTTAGCTACCAGTCACTGTGTTTTCGTTATCAAATGTGGATGGTTTTATCGACCTGCCACTGCATTTACAGTGGCGTTTGCGCCACCAAACATGGGTGTTTTTTTTAACAAGCCTTTGCCACATTTCCAGCAGTGTTTTTCCCACAGAATGTGGGTGTTTTTTAGTGATCAGTCACTGCTCTTCCAGTGGTGTTTGTGCCACAAAACATGGATGTTTTTTGGTGACCTGTCACTTCGTTTCTTGTAGCATTTGTGCCACCAAACATGAGTGGTTTTATTGACCTGTTGCTGCATTTACAGTGGCGTTAGTGCCTCCAAACATGGATGGTTTTTCAGTGATCCACTGCTGCTTTTCTAGGGGTGTTAGTGCCACAAAACGTGAGTTGTTTTATTGGCCTGTTGCTGCATTTACAGTAGCAATGGTGCCACCAAACACGGATGTTTTTTAGTGATCCATCACTGCCTTTTCAGTGGCTTATATGGGTGCTTTTTTAGTGATCTTTGCTACATTTCCAGCAGCATTTGTGCAACAGAATTTGGGTGTTTTTTAACGAGCCTTTGCTACATTTCCAGCTGTGTTTGTGCCACAGAATGTGTGTGTTTTTTAGTGATCCGTCGCTGCTTTTCCAGTGGTGATTGTGCCACAAAACATGGATGTTTTTTGGTGACCTGTCACTTCATTTCTTGTAGCATTTGTGCCACCAAACATGAGTGGTTTTATTGACCTGTTGCTGCATTTGCAGTGGCGTTAGTGCCACTAAACATGGATGGTTTTTTTTTAGTTATCCAGTACTGCCTTAACAGTGGTGTTTGTGCCATAGTCTTTTATTGACCTGTTGCTGTGTTTCCAGCAGCGTTTTTGCCAACAAACATAGGTGACATAAGTCAAAACATAATTTTATAAACCATAGGCAGAGTTGTTTTGTGCCTGTACAAATTACAACATTTATCACAATGTCATTATAACGTTAGTTGTGTCTGCTACATAATAACATACAAATGTTACGTATTTGTGGTTTGCACAAGCGTACAATGCCAACATTCATTCTGGCATTTGGGTTGCAAAAAATAGATAATATATCTATTAAATTTAAGAAAATGTACTTTATTACAATAAAAAATTATATTGTATCACAAAATTCAAAATATCATTTTATGATAGAAGATTTGAACCATTTAGCTAAACTATAAAAAAAAAACTGGCTACACAAGGCATCAATCCGCCATTAATGTTATTTGCCTCTGTGTACTGGTCATCCTCCGGTAAACTACTCAGTGTTGTATCAGAGTGTGTGTACTCATTCTTTGAGGCACACAATCATTTCCTGAGCTTTGTTCTACCTGGCTGTAGGCTTTCTCATTACACAGGGGCCTATTAAACCACACTGCTTTGTGGATGAATCAGAGAGGATGGATCAGGATGTGCAGGGGTGGAGCCAGTGAGGCGGAGTGGAGATAATCAAACACTGTGTCTTTACGCCTCGCTGTGGCTTCTCTTATTAGAATATTGTAATAGCACTTCTAATGAGCTACACTTTACTGTTGACTGATAATGCTAAGACGATGTGTACACACCACATAGAGACAGAATTACATTTAAGACCCTGGATGAGTCTGATGAAGTGTTTGATATGGGCTGTGTTTTTCTGAATTATCTGTGTGCTGTATGTATTCAGGATTTAGCCCTGATACTGTGTGCACATATATTCCCTGGTTCAAAACACTGTCCTTCTAATCACAGAGAGGAAACAGGGATGCACAATAATGCCTGAATTGCGAGGAAGTATCTGGCACAAGAATGGGAGATAAACTCGCAGACCACACATCACAGCATCATGATGAGAAGCAGAGTGAGCAGTAAACAGACTCGCCTTTACAAAGTTTTTGACTTGAAAACACATCCAACTTCGATCTAGAATCCTCTGTAGTTGTTTTTCCGCCATGATAAGAACACGTTGTAGCAGCTTAGTTCCATCCATTTATAATGTGATTTCTTTGATGGACTAGATGTTGGACGGGCAGACATACAGAAGGCTGTAGCTACAGGGGGTGAACAAAATAACACCATCTCACAGTTTAATGCAATTCAATGCAATAGCCCTGCAATAAATTCTACCTCTGTGAAGCCGATATTGTTCAGTTTTTGTTGGAAATGTGTCAGAAAGAAGCTCACTCATGGAGGCCACGATCTGAGACTGAGGCCAGAGTTTGTGGTTTTGTTTTATTGTACTTTATGAATTAATCAGATTGCATCTCACTGTGAGGTTTTTTGTTTTGTTAAAAGAATGACAAAATGAATTTAGAGACGCCTGAAGACTCTGAGATGCTGTTGAAAGCCTCAGAAAAAAACCTTTTGTTAAGAGTATTTGGTGAAACCATTATTTCCAAGGTCAATAATGAACTTTCACAATCAGCAGTCAGTATTCCTGCTCTGCATCTGCGTCATCTTCCCATGCTTACTGGAATATGTGTAGTGTAACAAAAATATGGCAAGTTCACACAAAGAAACATAAATATTTAATTCAACTATGAGCCATCCAGTCTGATTTACGAGCACACACTTACTGATCGTCATTTAAATTCTCTCTTTTTATGCTCTCAAAAACTCTGACACCACAAATAACTAGGATTTGTCCCCAGGTTCATTGTAAACTCTGACTTATCCATCTGACTGTTAAGAAGCAGAAAAATAACTTGTTTCTTCATCTGCAACATGTTAGTCTGGAGGTTTAAACTGGTGTCCTCTCACAGAGTTGGTGATTCAAACTAAACTTTCATCTCTGTCCAGACTGTTTACTTACAGCTACACTCACAGATAACTGAGCCTCCTACCTGCCTGTCAAACATCAACCCAGAAACCTTCTCCAGTCCGGACTGAGTGTGATCCTGTGGGGATCAGCTGTGAAGTCCAGCGGCCAGTGGCTGCTTGCTCCACTGCCATTCAGCAGCTAACAAGCGGAGCTAACTGCAAACAGCCACCGCTGCAACTAACAAACTCCACTAATCCATTCAGCAGCTCCACCATCCACAGTCAGACACACATGGCTGATTATTTACTACTGAATTACAGCTCACAACTTGCACCAATGGCTGACACTGCCTCGGTATGAGTGTCTTTAATGGCTAGCGAAACATCCTGGTGCAGACTATTTACTTGAGTCTACCAGCCTGTCGCTCATGCAGCATTTTAAGACAGTTGCAATCACAGCCGTTCTCGGCTTTCGATGTCTGTTAGTCGGCCACAAACATTTTCGTCACGTCTTGTCTTGTCAATGACAATGAAACATAGATTTTTGTCTTAGTTTTTATTAACAAGATTTATTTTGAGGTCGCCATCGTCTCGTTTTCGTCATGGAAAAAGGGGCCGTTGATGAAAAATTTCCCTCAACAAAATCGACACTGGTCTCCATCAACTCCTTAAAGGAGATATCTGGCTCTCCACCATGTTCAGGAGCTAGTCACTAACACTGCAGTGTTTCCCCTGAAATTGTACAGACCTGGGCCACCAAGCCAATGAGATCTCCCACCAAGGAGACCCTTTTCTTAATACCAAAAATAACGTCAAATATCCATTCCAGTGTTTCTCCTACATTCATTTTGCAGTGAGCATCACATGCCATGAACTGCGGCTGCGAACCGCCATGAGTCCATTAATGAGGCAAGTGTCTGTGGAAAGTTGATGTTGTTGGCAGGCAGTAAAAGACAGGTTTGCTGGTGGATGACACGCTAACGTACTGACAAATTTGGTGCTTTTGACCAGACAAGATTTGGCTGAAAATCTGTGATGCTGTTGTGAATTCATTGTTCTCCGTGTTAATAAAAACTCAACTCCTGGCATTTTCCATTGGTGTGAAATTACAGGAGTAACAGGCGCACCAGGTAAAGTGGATTTGGAAAACTGACTGACACTGACTTATATTTGGAAAAGTATGGCTTACTGTTAAATATTTAAAGACACTTTTAAGTGATAAATTTGGGGAAATATGACCACATTAGTCCAGTTCCAAAATCCTTACACTGGTTACCCGTTACTTGGAGAATTGATTTCAAAATCTTGCTGCTTGTGTATAAATAGCTCTGTGGCTCTGATATCTCTGACATGCTTAGTTGTGTTAGCAAAGATCACAACAATGAGCTGTTGAACTTTACAGTCGGTGATAATAATATCATATTCATTGGCCGATTAAATAAACAAAAACATTTAATTTGTTTGCATTCAAATACTGTAAATGCACTTTAGTGTAGTTTGAGAAAAAAAAAGTGAAAAGGTTCAAAAAAGCCTATTTTACGGTGTAAACAAATCTTTGAGTTCAAAAATTGGCAGCAAAACTAATAAAAATTTAAATGTATTTCAATCCGTACTTAAACTAGGACGACAACAACAGAAATGTAAAACATTACAGTAGAAAGGAAATCGAGGCAACACAATGTGTTTATATTGTCTCTATAAAGCCGTGTTTAATGTGTGTTTTGAATCAACTAAACTTTACAGCACTTCACCGAAACCTCTGCCGCCAACTAGTGTTTTGGAGGTGTAACTGCAGAGTGACACAGACACACCACCGCACAACAACGGTGTAGGCCACGTGCGTAAGCTATGGCGTAGGGTCTGCATAGAGCTGACGCAGAAGTGTAAATCCTGTTTAATGCTAAACGTTGTTTCGACACATACATTATAATAGATTTGTACAAACGTTCCTCAGTTCCTGGTGTTACTGTTCACCAAATACCACTGGAAGCAGCACAAGTTTTCTTCTCATAAACAAACGTGAAAAACATTTGACTGAAAACAAAACCATCCTTGGTTGAGGTAATGATAAATGACTCGGAGACCTTTTAATTTGTTCTCCAATTAAAACTCAACATAGGTCAGAATACATTGGCAGCTATTTCCTCTCACTCGCTTAATAATTAGTCATCAGCTCGGCCATGTGACGTACAGAATGCTGGACGCTGATACACCATATTTCTTTCTCTTCCAGAAAACTACATTTCCTAGCACATATCTTGGCCCCTCCGCCCCTCTAAGTTCTGCAGATGAAGATAGCAAGGTGACAGGGTGGCCGGGGAGCGAGGCAGGAGGTTGAGATGGAGATCAGGTTTTTATAAATCTCATTTCTGCTGCTGATTTATCAGCTCGCCCCGGTCCCTGTCAGCCACACACACATGTGACCAGCATGGCAAAAGGCTAACTCATTAGTCTGCCTCATCACAGTGGGAGGTTTTGCAAGCGAGCACACACACACCCAAGTCTGAGTGGTGGCCTCTCCATCCAAGATTTAATTAAAGCAGTTTAAATGGCCAGGGGTGATCCTCATCATGTCATCCCCTTCCCTTTCTCTCTTCCTCTGGAGGTTAATATCAGACTAATCCACTCTTACCCCCCCTAAGCCCTTCCTCAATAATGCATGCCTTCTCTCTGGCCACCTAGAGTGGCTGCCTTCAACGCAGACACAGCTTACAGGAGTCACATTCATACTGTCAATGACAGACACACCCTTATCTTTGTGTACTTAGACCTTCATTCACCGAGCTGACGTCCAGCAATTTTCTCAAGCGGCTGCGTTGGTGGGCTGTGTTGTTTCAGGTACAGATGAGATGATGTAATATCATCCAGGAGGGCTTGTCTGAGTAACAGACCCATTAATTTAAAGGCTTATCAGATGCAAAAGTCTGCATAGTTTATAACAGTATAAGAAAACATTCTACAACTTCCAACAATGTGCATTTGCATATATTTGCTTCCAGCGTGGTGCACTGCCAGATGATGCTGTGTTGCACTGTGCGGAAACTTGAGCTCAGCCTTACTGTTTTTTGTGCTGGACCTCACGGTATATTTTTCTTATTTTTTACCTGAGCTTTCTGTGTAGGCACCTGGGTTTTTTTCACACACTGCTAAAACTGGTCTGAACATGGCCTCAAGATTCATGAGCATGGATACATAAAGAACAGCATGCTCCAAGATGGAGCCCCATTTCTTCTTATGAAAGTTTCACATGTATATACATGGCAAAAAGAGTTCTCAGGGTTCTGCATGTTTGTGTCCACAGAGCATACATATAAGCAATCTCCAAACCTGTCAGCTATTGGTCTGATGACAATTAGCTGATGGGTTAAGGCTCATTTTTACTCCCTTTATGTACAAAAACAGATGTCCTCCACTGTTGGGCAGTAACGTGTTAATATTACTCTTTCCAGTAACGAGTGGTGTACCTACTTACTGATAAAATTTCAGTAATAATATTACAGTTACCCCGAAACCAAATAACTCCTTACATTACTTTTGTTATAACCCCACTACTGACTTGAAATACAACAGTCACATCAGCGGATTCGTTTTCGTAATCACCAGGCTGCGCAGGCATGTCACGATGCAGCAAGTTAGTTCGGAAGATGGAAACGCTTACCTTAGCACTGGAAATATTCCCATTACTTTGATTTTGTTGGGAGGAAAGATGACAAGAACTCTATTGCTACAAGTAGTTGGACTAAAACTCTTTCCACTGTAGAGAAATTTGTCTTCAAACCTTCGGTCTGAAACACTTAAGCTACTACAACCGACAACAAAACAATGTGAAACTCCAGGAAATACACCCTACCAAAGGTGAACCCTTCTCAACCGCAGAGGTCGGCTGTAGCACTACACTGGCTAAACCAAAGATGGAGTTTATTTGTGGGCAGTTGCAGGCTACAAACAAGTAATGAAGCTCCATGAGTGACTCTTCGTCTTCCGGGTGGAGCCTTGGAAAAACACCAGTCACAGGCAACTGAAGACCAGGTAAAAAAAAAAATAAAAAAAAATTGCAAATAATCTAGCCTTAGCTACATTTATCGGTAACTAGCCTGACGTTCACACAGAGACACACATCTGACTTTTAGGGAGATATGCAATTACCAATTTTATGGGTTGTAACGGAAAAGTAATATAATGTATAATGCAATCAATTCATCGTTGAGTCCAGGTGAACGTTTGTGCCAAATTTCAAGAAATATGTTTGTGTCATATCGTGTTCAAAAGAATGTGACAGAGGAGATCACAGTGACATTGACTTTTGACTTACGACCACTAATATGTTATCAGTTTATCGTTGAGTCCCAGTGGACGTTTGCGCCAAATTTGAAGAAATATCCTGAAGGCGTTCTTGAGATATATCATTCACAAGAATGAGACGGACGAATGGACAACCCAAAAACATTAAATCACACGAGGGGCTTTGTGACAACCAAAAAATATAGTCATTGTTTTAATCTTTTTAGTGACTATATAAAGTGGGCGTCAAATGATCCGAAGTTCCTAAGGTTTTGTGATTGGCGGAGCATGTTGGCGCTGCCTCACAGAAAGTTCGCAGAAACAGAGCTAAAGGACTGAAAGAACCTACTGTACCCTATACAACATGTTTTAGAGGAGAGAAAAGGTATATCTGTATTCTGATTCGCAGGTGGAAATGTATGTTCTGTTCATATGCTTCTCAAAGCAAACTTATTTAAGAACAATCAAAGCTGAAGCAGCAGAACATTTCTGGGGGAAGAACCCTTGACTTCAGTGTGTCCCTCCACTTCTGAGGCCAAACCTGCACTGTCGCTAGATTGCCAGCAGGACGCTTGCATGAATGACAACCGCAGGATCAGGATGCACAACATATCTTGAATTAAGATGGTTCGCTTAAAGCAAAAAAGATCTGTCAGATTCCAATGAAACAGGAATATATCTTGACAACGTAACTCTTAAGCAATGTCCTTTTCTTTCATCCTCTTAATCAATATTCTTTTAGTCGTGCTCGCATACTTAAAAATTCTTCAGAGGTTGAAAAAAAGGTCCTGTCAGCTGGTGTAATTGCTTATTTCAAAAACCATAGCTCCACTACAGCATGCATAGGAGCAGATATTCACCAAATTTAAATTAAGTGAATGAAAATATCTCTAGGTGCTTTTTTTATGCAAGTGTCCACGGAACACAGGCAGCTCCGGATGACAATCTGCTATTAAACCAAGCACATTTAATGACCTTTTCACCAATGGCTGTGCCTGTGTGCGTGTGTGTGGGAGGAGAAGCAGGTAGTCTTGGGCTGCTAATGAAGACAGGGATATACACGACAACTACCAATTAAAGTTGTCAGAGCCACAGTGTTCCCAGGGTTTGACAGTCTCCTCGCACAGCCGCTGATTTTCCTTTACATGCCTTGCAGTGCAATTAGAGCCCGGTGGGTGTGGTTGGACAGAAATTACCTCACGTGCCATTGTCTTTCCCCTCCATTATGGATTTATAGCTGGCATTGTGCGCGTGTGAATGCAGCGGCGAGCACAGCGCCCGTCAAACACACACGGCTCCGGAAAGAGAGCACCACAGCCACCAATTAAACACACACTCGGGTTCGCGTTAATGCCAGCGAGGACACAAAACGTGCAGGAAAAAGCACATGTGCGCACACGGTATCACACAGACAGACACGCGCGATTTAGTGGAGGTTATAATCTTTACCCCTGCCACCCACTCTTCTTCTGGTCTCGGTAACCATGAATCATCTCCTCAGAGAATTAAACGGGGGACTATGGGGAGGTTTCATTTGCTAACCAGCATGGCTAATAGCTGCCTCAGCCAAAGCCACAGCCATAAATATCATTTCATGGCTGTTCTACATAATTTATGATAGTGCCGTTGATAGGAAGCGATTACACTTTACCAGGCTGACCTTACCCTAATTAGAGTCTCCGATTCACATTAAGAAAATATATGATTAGGGTTAGACTGACACACTGGGCCAGTGGGGAAGGAGCAGTTTGCCGTTAAAAAGGAAAATTATCCACAAATCCTCTACTGATTGATGGTCCCAGCAAAACAAAATATGTTGGAGGTCAACTTGAACTCCTTTTCCTGCATTTGTCAGAAAATTCGTGAGATATTTAGCGAGCACTTGGTGTTTACACTTCCAAATCTAAACCAATCACGATCTAATCAGCATCAACAACATGTCACCATCACTGCAACATCACTGCTTTCTCATTTGTTATGCTCAAGGCTACAATAAAGTCACAATTAAATGTCTGTTAACGAGAATACAGCACTTTTGTAGCTTTATAATTAAAGCTTTTGACGAGGATATTATTGTAAGGCTTTTATTATGAAGCAGTGAAGCTTCCTGTGGCCTTCCTCACTGACTTTAGGGACTGCTACCTCACTGGTGCAACAAAATATGTCTATAGAAATGTAGCAATGTAACACTTTTTAGTGCTTTGTCTAAGATTAACTGCTTTAAATTTGGAGTGCAGAACTTTTGTCTCCCCCTTATGGCAATAAAAGTAATTGCACAAACATTACTGATGCATGCTCATGACGTAGACTTGCAGGTGAGCTTGATGCTCCCGCCCCCAGGAGTCTTTTTTATTTACTGTAGTCCTTCCTCTAAATGCTGAGTTTCTTTTTTTTTCCAACTTGAGCACCCACTTTGCCTGGACGCTTCTTGAGATTTTATATATATATTTATATATAGGTCATTCGTACAAGCAGCAATGCTACCCATAATTACGTTATTTGCAGGTGGCAACCTCTTGTAGCAAAGAAGGAAGTCAGGCAACTTATTGGCTTCATGAATTTTAAGAGCAGCAAATGGGTCAAACAAACACAGGACTTTAATCTTGGAAACAGCGGCTTGTATTCTGTGTGAAACCAAAAGTCAACCTTATTTACTCCCCCCGTCACTGACGAGATTTTCCGTCATTTATGACAGAACCCGGCAATCCACGTTTTCACTGTTATAAGGCAGTTGGCGCTGTTACACATCTTGTGAGTTAGATCATTACTGCCGTGTCCAAAAACAAACGAAGAAGAAGATACGCTGGAAACTAGAAGAAGATGATTACAGGGATGCAGCAGCTTGTAAACCACACAAAAATGCCGGCGCCCATGGAAAAGTTTATGGTTGCGCAAGCCGTGGAGATGTTGATGGTCTGAGACTGACAATTCCTGTTTTGATCAACATTCTGAATCTGATTTGCATGAAGAAGCGATCAAGTTTGTTGGGATGAAACGGGATCTCCATGACGGTGACGCACGGACAAGACGACCACAGAGGAGACGGAGACAATAGAACAGACACTGAACGTGGAAATGCTCAGCCACTCTGAGAGTGTGGTGCTCTGAATAACCGAATGGTACAGTCAGACAGCGCTCTGAATTTACCAACGGTCCAGTTTGTGTCAGAGTGCGTTCCAAAACTCAAAATGAGTATTCCTGAATGCACCACTCACATCATTTAACTCCATTGTCTAAAACAAGCCAACAAAAGCTGTTGCTTTTTAATGACCGAAATAAATCAATCAATCAAGCTAATGTCTGTAAAGAATTGTTTTGCCTCCAGCCAAGCCCCGCCCACCAAAACAAGGGTCTACTTAAGGTCTGTATACAAGCGTACGCATGGTTTTTGTGCGTATGCATCATCTACACATCTGGCCCCAGGTCACGACAGGACATCAGACAAACAACAAGTCAGGTTTAAGTTCCTGCCTGGCATTCTCTTAATGTTTTATGTTGTTTAAACTTGTGCAATCAAAAGATTTCTGCACTGAATGCCTTCTGAAATGCACTCAGGTTGCACCCGTGATTCCTGCTTTGAACTTCAGACTTCAGCAAAACACACAGGACATTTGCTGGTGCAGCTTTATTTCAGCCTCCAAAACAACAACACAGGTGTCTGCTGTCTTTACGTTTTCTTTAGAGCTTCAAAATGGGCCATAATGTAACCATAAAATGACTTCAAAAAGCTCGCACACCATAATCAATAACACTGCACTTTAAGCCTTAGTGTTTTATATTTTGTTTTGTGTTTTTTTTATTTGAATTTTATGGTCTGTCACAGTCGGTTTTGAAGAAAATTCAGCTTAGGGTCACACAAAGAGTCAGCCCTGTTTATTAATATAGTTTCTTTTATTTCTCTTGTTATGATCCTGGTTTCACAGTAAAGCGTTTTAGTGTCAAAGTTCCAGCGGCTTTTCCACACAAACGAGAACAAAAATAAAAAATAAAATGGTGAAATTTAAAGGTACTGAATATCTACACCAGCTATGTCTATCAACAACCCCCCCCCCCCCCCCAAAAAAAAAAAAAACACAAAATCCCAGAGAAACCTGAAGTGGTGAAACCCCTACGGTAAAGTAACAGACAGAGAAANCCAGCTATGTCTATCAACAACCCCCCCCCCCCCCCCAAAAAAAAAAAAACACAAAATCCCAGAGAAACCTGAAGTGGTGAAACCCCTACGGTAAAGTAACAGACAGAGAAAACACAGAGAGAAGAAGGTAAAGATTGAAACGAAGTTTACAAAAAGGGGTGAGCGTGGAGGAATTTGTATGGGGAATAAAACGTATGTGGGTCAGGGTGAGTCTAAAATGAGAATGGAAGGTGTGAAAGAACAGGATGAAAAGCTTTCAGCGGTGATTTTGCATGTGTGTATTAGAGAGAAAGAAAGAGAAATAAAGAGAGGATGCTGAGTCAAGATGAAAGCATAGCCTTTTGGGAATGAAATAATGGTGACCGATGCATTTCCTCTTGGCAGGAAAGACCAGTGTGTGTATGTGTGTGTGTGTACTTTGAAGTACAGATTTTTGAAGGGGAAACACTGACTTTTTTTGCCTGGTACCTGAACTGATTTCAGGCCAGTCCATAGTGAACGTGTAGTATAAGAGTTGCAGCAATCTTAATATTACAAGTGAAAGTATGAGGCAAAATTGTCTATACCCTGAAATCCTGCAGTCTCATGTTTCATTCATGTTCACAGGAGACCTGCATAGGAATTGTGGCACATTTATTTCAACCATATCTGTAAAAAGAGAACTGGAAGTTGTGTTAAAATTATAGACTTTATGAAGATAATGGACGTAGCAACCGTAACGTTACCCACTGGTTTGTGGACTCCCACTTATCGCCATCTTGGATCAAATTATGACGTTCTAGGTACCCCCCAGCGTCAGTTTTGGATGCTTAGTGATGGCGGGTCAATTTATGCTCTTCCCATAGATTGTGACTTTTCAAAACAAACTTCAAACTGCATACAGTCTCTTTTCAAAATAAACGTAAACCACAAGTCAAAAAAATCATTTTTAGTTTCACTTCCTTAGGGTTAGGTAAAAAAAACTCATGGTTACTTTAAGAAAAAAATATCTTGATTTGGCTCAAAATAAGTAAGTTTGTTACAAACGTAATGTAACACAAAGACATCAATTGACATAGGTCACTAGCGTAGTATGCTAAATCAAGCGGCACCAACACAATAGTGCAGTTCATAGCTATAGCTAAGTTCTCCCTCCGTGACAGCTGTATGGAGGGAGAATGTTTACGTAACTCACTCATTTGAATTTTATTTAGTCTTAAAGTTACTCATAATTAAAGGGAAATTTTGGTTTATTTCAACCCGTCTCCTATCGTCCTAAATTTGTTTCAAGTGACTAGTGACATAAAAATAATAGTTAGCATGTTAGCTGTTAGCCTAGATACAGCCGGGGCGCATAGTAGCGTCAGACCTGTTAAAACGTAAGAGAACGGGCAACCTTCAAGTGCAAAGTTAGTCCACTAAACA
>NC_065528.1:30280279-30284026 GCF_006386435.1 Epinephelus moara | reverse complement strand
CAGTTAGAATAAAGTTTTTGTATTTGTATGATTGCATTTGTGTTTATTATATACTTGTTTAAGTATAGCAAGTATAATGAATATAATGTAGGAATCGGTAAGAGGAATCGGTAAGGAATCGGACCGTTAAGAAGGAATCGGTAAGGAATCAGAATCGTTAAAATCCTAACGAGTCCCAACCCTAGACACTACTATGCGCCCCGGCTGTATCTAGGCTAACGGCTAACATGCTAACTATTATTTCTATGTCACTAGTCACTTGAAACAAATTTAGGACGATAGGAGACAGGTTGAAATAAACCGAAATTTCCCTTTAAGGGCAGGCTGCTTTGAGTGACAGGCCAATGGTGTCCTCGCCTTCTCAGACAGATCCACGCCTCACTCCTCCACAACACCGTCTCTTGCCCAAATATGGTCACTTGTGGCTCCAAAGAGCCAAGATGGCAACGGCCATGATGCCGAACTTGAGGCTTCAAAATGGGAGTCCAAACAAACCAATGGGCCCATGACTCAAGTGGCTGCAGTTTTTGCCACTTCCACGTTGGCTTCATTTTTTAGCCCCAGAGGTTGCTGCTTGGTTACAAGACAGCAACCCTCTCATTTATGTAAAAAATGCTCACCTGGTGCCAAAAGATTTCACGAGGCTTCGGCAACATGCTCTCACATTAAAATCTTTCTCTAGGTGAGCCAGTCGACTCCTTCTACACAAAGAAATGGCAAGAAATAATAACAACTAAAGCCCCTTTCCCACAAACCCACAAACACCCACTAACATCTGGCTTTTGTCTTTTGTGGGAAAGGTTACAATCAGTATCCATTCCAAGGACATATTACTCTGCAGTAGTCAGGTATATATCAGCTCCAGCCCCAATGGGCTATAATCTGTAGTGACCGTGTTAATTTTCGCACCATTTTGCGGCGCGATGCAGTGACCTATACTGCCACAAATTCCTCCAGTCTGTGTCCAAGCAGTGTTTATAAATCAGTTTAAATTAGCCTGCATTAAATTTGAAAGACAGACGCAAATAAGTAACAAATAAAGAAAAGAGTAAACATTAGCCCCTTTTCCACCAAGTATTTTAAGATAAGTGTCAAACTAAGTTAGTCTACATACAGACAGCTGTCATTTGAGCTTATTAGTAACAATTCGTTATCAGCCGAACTAGCGTGCTGTCCTTGTGTAAGACATAACGTTAGTGTCAGTGGATGAGAGACTGTGGACGGAGCATATTGAATATCACTGTCTACATGTTTACATACTCATGCTGCGGAACACATGTATTGATAAAGTATTGGCTTCTTACCCGCTAAGGGTTAATGTCACTTACAGTAACGAGTGTAGCTGCCGTCAACTTGAGTAATTTTTGAGTTATCTTCACTTCGTTTCCACCGCGGCTGCTCGGCTGTTCACCGGTCACCGTGTCGTGTAGGCACGTGTGTGTGGATGTGTGTGTATGTGGATTAGACCAGCGCCAGCACAGAGCGCAGAGGAGAATCGATACCGTGAGTGCTCATCAATACTACGGTCTTTGATAATTTAGCCCTGGGGCTAATTTAGCACCGGGTTTTGGTACCCATCCTTCATCAAAACACAAACGAAGTGAAGCTTGTAGAAATGAAATAAAGCTTGCAGCGGCTGCCCGTACCAATTGCAGAACCCTGCCACCAATCAGCGTTCTTCGGCACAACGCTCCGCCCCTCAAGAATTCCAGGTAATGTGAAAAGTCCTACGCCCCTACTAGGTACTTTTTCAAGGGAAAGTTTGGGGTTGAGGGAAAGTTTTTTACCCGGGTAATTTCGATGGAAACGCACAGAGGTTTTTCAAAGTCCCGGGTAATTGATAAAAGTTCCTGCAGTGGAAAAGGGACTATTGAAACATTTTCACCGGCCTCCGTGCTGCTTTCAACTGTTTACTTACCCTGTTTTCTGGTGTGACTGTGAAAAAACAGAAAGGCATACTCGTCTCCTGCAGAGCAGTGTATACAGCTCTGGTCTACTGGCACTGGGAAAGGATTATATCATCAGCTTTTATGATTTCCTGTGTTTAAAAACCTGCAAATATGCATTAATTTTGGTCAAATAAGGTTAAAATACAGCTTCTTATGACATTTATTGGACCTTAAGGTGTAAACTGTGATGATACAAAGGTTTTATTTTGCTTGTGAACGCTCTCAAAGAAATGCATCCATCGGTTTCCAGGCATGTCTTTAAAAATCACTATTTTAATCACACAAGTGCAAAGACAAGTGCAGAGCGGTGGGTCTCATGGCGCATGGACTGTGTGGGCGTCTCCAAGAACATCTGCTGTTTTGGCTCATGTATGTGCAGCAGAGCAAAGTGCAAAAGGGTTGGCTGAAGTGGACGTATAAATTAGAGGGCGTGGTGATTAATAAATACACTCTCGGCCAGTCACATCACTGGCGTCATCGCTGTGTAACAGATGAGCCAATCGCAGTGAGGCATGGCAACAACAGCTCAACAAATGGAGAGAAGAGAGAATTATATTACCGTTGGGATGTTGCAGAGCGGCATGACGACAACACACGGCATTATACATGCTGTTTTTCCACAAGTTAATAAGAACAGTGATAGAAATAAATAATAAAAATAACAGTTTAGATAATGGCATCGATCCAGCACGAGTTGAGTCATTATTCTAATGTATTTCAGGTATTTCTCTACTGTATGTTACACAGTTGGAAAGAGGCTGTGATGCACAAAGGATTAATGAGCCTCATTAATTCAGTGTCTCCCTCATAAACAGGCAGAATACTGAGTTATAGCCGACCAAGCTGAGGTGTGTGTGGTTGTTCTGTAGCAGCTTAGTGTCGTTTGCATGTGATTTAATAAAGGTAAACACAGTAAAGGGCCTTGCGTAATGGCGCGGCACTTCTCAAATCAGAGGCTGTAGATTAATCAACATACAGTATCTGTCCTGCCGCCTTCAGATGGCTGCAGGGATTTAATTAACTGCAGTCGAAGCTTTTCATACAGTAGAAAGCAGCTGTGGCCGACAGATGCTGTAAGAATCACTCATATTAATTGATAGATAAATGCTGGCTGTTTTACTAACGTTCCTGCTTTATCCACATTAAATGGGTTTTTTTTATGACAATTTAAACACGTCTACTGGCTGGGGAGTGTTTAATTAAATTAGTTTATTTTCACTGTAGGCATTATTGCATTTTTGCTGTGCATTTACTCCGAGTATTTTGTTAGCTCTCGTTTACAACACCATCAGATTGGCAGCAGATTGACGTCGCACCACAAACAGATGTGGCTCTGAGACGTCTGTTCTCATTGCAAAAATACCAAGGACTATAAATATATATGATAAGTCAAGTCTTTATTGATCCCGGGAGTGGAATTAAAGGTGTTGCAGCAGCACAAAGACAGAAGATAGTACAACTAAATACAGAAGTAAAACATGGAAGTAAAAAAAGATTGAACTGGATTTACCACCTCACATTCGTGTGCCTCTGAACCCGTCAAGTTGCAGTTACAGTTTGCATCCGTGCCTGAAAACATGGATCCTTCAAAAACATCTCTCCCCCGGCAGCAGAGAAGATCTATAGACCTGTTTCCACCGCAGGAACTTCGGGGTAATTTTACGGGGCCGGGGCCGTTGGTGTGTGTCTCCATCGCAGGAACCAGCCCCGAAGGACAGAGTTCCGGAACTTTTACAGGGGCTAAACAAGTCCCTGCCTCGGAGTAGGTACTCAGAACGGCCCCGAGAGACTCCTGGCT
>NC_065528.1:30163287-30280224 GCF_006386435.1 Epinephelus moara | reverse complement strand
CAGCTGACAGGGACAGCTAACAGCAGCAGCAAAGCTAACATCAGGACATCATCTGTTAAAAGCCTCCCGCTGTCGGATACGACATGAAACTACTCCAGTTAGCTCAATCATGTTGTAACTAAGACATCCGCTGGAAAAAATATTTTTTTCACGGACCGTTTATTTGAGTTCTGTTGTAGTTCCTGCCCCCCAAATAGTACCAGGAACTTCTTCAGTGGAAACGGGCCTTATACAATCAGCACAGTTTCAAGATAAGTGTCATCAATTCAGTATCTGACCAAATGTTTCCCCTTCTGTTCCTGAGATATGACGTGGAATAATGGCCAGTAAAGTGTTTTTGCAGAACATTATGATGTCACAATGAAGTTGACCTTTGACCTTTTGGACATAACCTGTCATCTTGTCATCATTATATCCTGTTAGACATCTGTGTGAAATTTTGTCGTAATTAGCATGTGAATTCTTGAGTTATGGCCAAAAACATGTTTTGTGAGGTCACAGTGACGTTAGGCCTTGACCTCCGAATTCTACTCAGTTTTTCCTAAATTTCAGGTGGACGTTTGTGCCCAATATGAAGAAATTCCCTCAAGGCGTTCTTGAGTTATCGCATTCACAAGAATGGGATAAACGGACACACGGACAACCCGAAAATGTAATGCCTCCAGCCTCAAGTAAAAGAGCAGTGTGCATCAAGATAGCTAATGTTAGCGTTGGAGGAAACACTGCAGAGATTCAGCCACACATGTTGAGGCCAAAACACACCTGCACCTATAACCTTACAATGGTGGTTACAAGACAAGCATTGGTGCTCCTGGATGCAATGATGAAATGATAATATCTGCTACAATGGGGTTTTTGGTAGATAGTAGAAGGAAGCTCCAGGATCCAGTTTACATCCCAAAACTTCACACTGTACCATGTCTGCTGTCAACGCTGTCACTATGCTAATGCTAACTCTGCTCTCTGCACTGACAAGTTGATTTGTGTTTCCCATATTTGACAGCGACTGACTTTTGTATTAGTGACGTACTTAATCTAGCTTGCCTGGCGTCAACTTGGTCTCACTCCAAAGTCGTCAAGTACTGGCGCTTGGGCAGTGACTTGCGGTGTCAGACAGCAACAAAACAGCTGTCCTTTCACATCAGCAGGATACGCAGCCGGTCACCGTTATTGTGTAACAGCCACACGGTGACGTAAGTTAAGGAGACGAAAGTCCGAGTAGGGCAGGCAGGCAGGAGGGGTGGTGGATGGATCCAACAACCGTCGACTTCTACCTGAGAGGCCGGTGTTTGCTTCCTGTGTGATTGTAAAGCCAAACCCTGTTTCTTTTTTCTACAACCCAACCACGTGCATTTGTTGAAGGAAGAAACATCAATTCAAATGGTGGCCCAGAACATCACCTTGCATGTCATCTCAACATGGAAAGTCCATGACCAAACGCTGATACGTGACGAGGTTGGAGCGAGAATGTGTTGCTGGAATATGTTTGAATCTCGGATCTTAGGGACAGACATCGGCCCCTTCAGAAGAGGAATGTGAAAACAAGTCAGTATAGTCAGAGTGAGACATTCTAGGCGACATAAACACAACAAAAACATTTTAGAGTGTAGGGGGACTTAAAGTTGAGGACTAAATGCTTCTTGTAGCCCACAACCGAAGCATCATGGGAAGGCTCTAGTGTCCTGCCAACATTTATTCAGCCCACTAACTGAGCTGGAGTGTCCAAGTTGACTCCAGATAAGCAATGTGAACACACTGGGCACTGCATGGCTCGAGCGGAGGGGCTTAAGACCCCCAGCTAATTTTCTATTTCCATCACAGGATGACTGAATGCTTGCCAAAGTGAGGCACAAAGCAACACCATCCAACCCAAACAGAAAGCCAAATTATCTTGCCACTTAGCACATCCAAGGGCGTGCAATGTTCTTTTTTTATAGAATTTTAACACCCACAACCCATACGCTGTAATCACTCTTTTGTACTGCTTTTTTATAATTTCTGGTATGTGACAGGGCCAGAGGAGAGCACCGTATTGTCTTCAAACTACCAGGTACAGAATATGATACAATATCTAGTTTATGAGTCCAAATTCCTGCCTTCTGGGGTTGCTATGACAACTTGAACGATGCCGGCGGTGTGTGTTGTTGGCGGCGGGGGGTGTATGGGGTTACGGTTCCCTCCCAAACCTGGGGTACTCAGGATAAACGCAGCCAATCAAAAGGGGATGTGGAGGTAATGAAGACTAAGGCGCTGAGAGGCAGGGAGCTTTTAGAAGCCGCCGTAATGCTGAGCACTTCAGACCTGCTCTCTCCGTCTTCCACAGCTCGTCGGATTAGCCGGCCTAGTCTCTATGGAAACCTTGCCCCACATGAAAACACAGAACCCACACACACACACACACGCACACGTCCTGAAGATTTTTATTTCCCTCAGTTCAAAAATGAAACAGGATAATTTAAGTGCTACTTGTGATTTTCTGGTTTTTTGACATCGCTTTGCCTCGCGGATGTGGTTATGGAGTCATCAGCTCGACTGAGGGAAAACAGGCCTGACTGCTGCAGACAAGCACATATATAAAGTCTGACTTCTCAGACCTAATGCCTCTATATTCACTGTGCTCCACCAACTAGTGCTAAAATGTTCTTAGGGGCGTTTGAGAAAGAACACACACACAGTCAGGGAGAAGTGAGAACGCGGCCTATCAGCCGAGGAATCTCGCTGCAGCGCAAATCTACAGGCTCAATTAATTTCTCACCTGAAGGTATATTCTCTCTCTCCAGGTTGATCCCTCCTCATCCGCGGAACATCGTAGCCAATAACCTTCGCTTTCCCAGTGTAAGCTCCAGCTGTGGGCTGCGGCTATGTCGGAGAGGAAGTGCGGCGATTTGGAGCCGAGCCAGGAGGGCAGAAACCACCCACAGCATCTGAGCACACACAGACACAAAGAGAAGCAAGACAGATTTGTGTACGCTCATACTGGTGTCAGTGTGACGATATGTAAGACATACACACTGTCAGGATCATCCACCTCTGATTTCACTAGTTACACACCTTTGTGATTATTTGTGTTTTGCAAGCATTTAAATCATTAGAAATCTAATCACTAATTTAATCATTATTGATCTACTGACAAATGGAAGCTGGGGAGAAGGATCTTATTCGGAAAATAATTTTATATGTTCAGGGCTGCGTCTAATGATTGTTTTTTTATCATCAATTAATCTACAAATAAAATCTCTCGTCTATAAAATTCAAAGAGCCCAATATGACGTCTTCAAATTGCTTAATTTGTGCGACCGATAATAGAAAACACAATAATACTAAATTAACAACTATATCAAGCAAAAGCATTTCATGTTCAACATTTCCGCTTGAGCTTTAACTTGTAGGGATGCACCGATTCTGAATTCTGGGCCTAAACCGATACTGATCTAAGTTTCATATTGTTGTTTATTTTGTTTTGTTTTGTTGCTATTTATTTCCCCTTTTGTGCCAGGGAAACAAAGAAACTTTACTGTAAAATAAAATATAACCGAACTGTTTTGCCTTTGAATGAGCACCAATTTAATCCTACATATTTATGAAACAACCTTTGATATAAACCACATGAAAAACATATTTTGAAAAATAACTGCTTTAAAAGCTTTTCTACTGTATAAAATATATTTTAATTCCTTCTTTAATATCTATTTTATAGTGCTGTGAAAACGTCAACAAGTTTCTCTTTCAAACAGCTGTATTTATTCAAGTTTCTTGCCAAAAACTACATTTTACTAGATAACACTGAACACATCATGAGAATGTTGCCTAATACTTATTTTTACTGCGTAGAGATTGAATGTGTCTTAATGTAACTCAATGCAACTCTGTGAGCTGTTAGGTCTGGCCGCTAGCTGCTAACGGCTAACAGCTAATAGCTATATTTTACTTGCTCTACTCCGGCTGATTTCAGCACTGATTCATGTTTGCAACATAGCATTATCAGAGAAACAATGGGGTGCATCCCGACAGTGAGTTTACTCTGTTTTATCATCACGACGGGTATCGGGGAAGATCTCGGTTTGTCCGATACACATTTTGTCACCGGGACAACAACTGCTACTTTGCTCTTTAGCCTGCGACACAACATAAAAAAACATCAGCCAAGGCGGCGAATATCAGCCAATACCCATGTTCAGCTGCTAAACTGGTGCATCACTAATAACTTGGCTAACAATCTATAATTACTATTTTCAACTCAAACAAAATTGACAAATAATCACAGGAAATATTCAGTATTTAAAGTCTCCAAAAAGACACCGCAGTTCAATGTTCAAAGCCTAAAAGCCTAAAAAAGTCCATCTCGCATGCAGAGATATTTAATGTTAGTAACTCTATGTTGTATATGACGTTGTCAACCCCAGAGTTACTATTAATTATTATTCTATTATGTCAGGTTCTTCTCATCTCACCTGTTCAATACTGCTGCTGAGAAAGACCTGCACATGTAGCTCAGCCTCAAAAGCTGCTTCACTGATATGGTACGCTATTTATTTTTCAGATAACATAACATGTCACATTTTTATTTCAACACCCGATTGGACAACTGCATGAGATATTCCACTTGCCCAGACACAGAGTTAACTTGGCCCTGACAGGCCCTGCAGAGCGCTGCACACACACACACACACACACACACACACACACACACACACACACACACACTGCACTGCTGTCGCACATCGATGAAACTCCCAGGAACTTATGGGAAATACAGCGCTTATTAAAACACTGTCATTCTTAAAGTCCTGGTACTAATGACATGGGGTAAAGTATTGTTTTTAACAGCAGTGTATTGCGTTTTCTTTCTTTCTTTCCTCTTTAGTATCGCTACACCATACAACAGAAACAGTGAATAGACCACTGACAGTGTGTGTCCACAGTGAGGCCTCTAAAGAAACTACAACGATTGCGCAAAGAGCAAAACTGTCTGACAGATGAGTGACATGTTTAGGTTTGAGCACTCTGCACTGTGCACGGAGAACATCTCCTGCAGTGTCATCATTATGCTGTAATATCAGGATCTACCGACTCACTCTGTTTTCCATGACTGTCTCTCAAACGTGTCCAATACGAGCTGTTTGCATTTCACTCCTCCTATCCCAGGAGCATCATTACCTACAGTACATGTAACAGATGCATACATATCAAATAATTGCAAACAAGCACATCTTCACAGGATGCAAATGAAGACGCGTCAACGCACTTCGAGAAGATGAGAGACAGACAGGGGAAAGACGAGTCCTCGTCTCTCAGGAAGCTTTTCATGTCCTCCAGTAGCGTTTCTAAGTTGCTGAATTGCCTCCCGCTAACGTCCCTCCTGTCACCATCTGATCTGATAAAAGTGAGGACACAGAGCAGCTCATCTGTGCCGCTCGCCACGATAAGACTCGACTTCAAAACCGGCCGGTCTCCGTGTTGAAACGTTCAAAAAATAAAGAACCTTTTGACTGTCCACTCCTTTTGTCCGCAGTCAGCTCAGCCAGACGGTAATCTGCGGCAGCGTCCACCTTGGGCCTTTGAGGCTCGGACTTTAGGTTTGACCTCGCAGCTATAAGCTTCCTGTCAGGGTTCAGCCGTAAGCAGTGGCAGCGTGGACAGTGGATAGAGAAGAGGACAGCGTGGGGCCATATGGCAGACCGTAGATAAAGGCAGGATCAAACTGTGACACACATTATGGTCCAATAACTAAAACACATTGTGGGCAAAAATAAAAGATGCTCTGGCTCTTACATGTGTCTGTTTGATAAGCACATCCACTGTACTCAGCTTTCAGAGATCACACTGTCCCTCTGTTGTATAACTCTCATTTTGTTCTATTATTAATTGCCTCACTAAATATCATATTTTTCACTCCTACCCACTGTCTCCATTTCTCTGCTGCCGCTGTGACCCTGTCTCCCTTCAAGCATCATTTAAGTTTTATCTAAAATAATCAAATCTAATTAACACTTCAAGTAAAGTCACTTAGTGGCTCGTTACATGCTGTTAATTGTGTTAAATATAGTGAATCTCAAATTGGAGCCAATCCACTTCAGCTATATCTACTGTAGCTGTCAATTTTAAATATTTTAACTATCTGTTCTGCTGTGGAAACGGTCATTAAAATTGCACTCAGTTCATTATATTATGTTACCAGTCTAGACCCAAATAAGAGGGTGTGTTATTGGCAAGTCAAACAGCAGCCTGTTTCATTTTTGACTGACTGGGAAAAACTGACAAGTGTGTTGGATTTAGGAGGGCCTACTGTCAGAAATGGAAAATAATATTAATTATTATGTTTTCAAAAGGATGTCATCACCTGAAACTAATCATCACTGTGTTTTTGTTCGCTTAGAATGAGCCCTTTATATCTACATAGGGAACATCCAAAATGGACAAACCAAACACTGGCCATGTGAGGGCCTTTGGCATTTTTATGTTACCTATAGGACACCTTAGGTTCTCCTCCCGACTTGGAAAGGAAGGGGTGAGTGAAGGGGTATTTAGTTGACTCACACAGTGTCTGAGCCCCAACTGTCGGCATATGGTTCTCTACACGTAGGTGGCTGAGCTGGTGGCGAGCAGCTAAAGCAGGATTTATACTTCTGCGTCGTAGCCTGATGTACACCTCCCAAGAAATGTAACTACACGTCGCGGTGACGCAGACCTCCTGTCTGTCTCTGTAAGCTGAAACCATTTCCCTCAGTGGAAACAAAGCTGTTATTCACTTTAATTTCACAGATAAGAAACAATAAATTGTGAAGACAATAAAGCCTCCACTAAAATAGCATTTTAAGTCTTGTGTGTGATTTATCCTGGCTTCATATGAGCAGAGTCTGCTAGCCGCTAGGCTAATTTATACAATGTAAAATGCCATAGGCTTGTGCTAATAACGTTAGCATGTTGTATTTGTGGGGAAATGTGTCCAGATAAAGACAAGTGTTTGTCTGTGAATGCTGCGAGTTATAGTGAAGCTGATTTGTGTACTTGTGTTTGAAATTGTCTCTATTAAGCCATGTTTAATGTGTGTTTAATGTGTGTTTTGAATCAACTAAACTTTACAGGGCTTCACAGAAACCCCACTGCCGACTAGTGTTTTTGAGATGTGACTGCAAAGACACAGACACATCACCGCATGGCTGACTCCATGGATGAGGACCTGCCCCCTATATAGATATAAATGCCTCATTCTAGGGTAATGAAAACACATTCTAATTTTCAGGTGATTATACACTAAAGACAACATTCATTTCTGCCAAAATGTCCCATAAATCCTGCACACTGGACCTTTAAAATAAACACTGACTGACATTTTTATATTTTAGGCACTCTGAGATCAGAGCAAACCCAGACTGTTCCTGCCACATCCACCCACTTGTTTGTCATTCATGCATGCTTTCACACACAGCAGGGCCTCTATACAACACAGCACTGTATTTTTTTCTTTTGCTTTGTGCATCAGCGTTGCCGGACTCTCGCCGCTGCTGGCCCACAGGTCGACCGGCCCACTGGGACAAACCCCCCGCTGCTCCAGATGGCTTCTCAGCCCCTGCTGCCAAAGTCTCCATGCTACATAATCATAGCCAGCTGGTTTTGCAGGGTAACAGTGAGGTCAGGATGCCCAAAAGTGGTCATGGTTGTGGTCATGGAGTATGAAGAAACAGCAATGTCAGAGCAAGAGGAGGCAGTGTTAGTGTACCCTGCAGGGTCCTGAGCTGTCATGGTTTACACTGAGGTGTAAAAACCAACTGTGGTCAAGCCAGGATGTCTGTATTTAGTGTAACCATTTTTTACAGAACTATCTCTAGTATGTCTGACAATTTTAAGATTTTGAACCTATAAATCTTCATCAACTGTAATTTTTCCTGATACTATACAATTGCATTGATTGCATAGAGAAAAGCTGATGCTGAGTAGTTTCACTCACCCTAACATAACAAAACCTTAACCAAAAAGATGGTACTTGTCGATTGTTCTGCTTCTGTAAGACTGAAATGATCCGTGAAACACAAGTTTTAATGTACCAGTTTTCAGCCAATTAGGTTCTAATAAGAGGTTTTCCCATATGGTTCAGAGCTGGATAAAGGAACAGATGCCAGCGTGAAATAAAGTGAAGGGAAAGGCACAGAAAACAGCCAAGCCGCCAGAAGAGAACGTCGGCATTGTATGTTACATCTGTAAGTTTCAGACATGTAATGATAATATTTCTCAATTGACTCAGTTTTGATTAAATGTTTATGAGCTGACTTGGGAGGTGGAGGGAATGGTGGATGGTGTGACACCTAGGCAAGACAGCTGCCAAGCTGCAGACCACTGTTCAGACCAACAAACAACAAAAGCTGTTGTTTTTTAGTGACACATTCTGGCAATTCCAGCAGCAACTGTGTCACCAAAACTGGCTGCGTTCTTGCGAGACATGTGCAGCATTTCCAGCAGCACTTACGCCAAGACTGGGTGTGGCAGCATTTCCAGCAATATAACGTCACCACAATTATGTGTGTTTAAGTCACACATAAGTGGAATTTCCAGCAACCATTAGCTTAACAAAACTGGGTGTATTTTAACAAGACTTTGGCAGCATTTCCAGCAGCAATGTGCCACCAAAACTTTGTGTTTCTGGCAAGACACTGTCTGCATTTTCAACAGCAACTGAGTCACAAAAACTGGATGTTTTAGCAAGACATCAGTGGTCTTTCCAGCAATGATTGTGTCACCAAAACTAAATATGTTTCAATGAGACATCGGTAGTATTTCCAGCAGTGATGTGTCACCAAATCTTGGTGTTTTTAGCAAGACAATGTCTGCATTTCCAGCAGCAACTGAGTCAAAAACACTGGGTGTGTTTTAGCAAAACATTGGCAGCATTTGCAACCATGACTGTGGCACCAAAAGTTGGTGTTTTTAAAAGTAATCGGCAGCATTTCCAGCGGTAATTGTGCTACCATAACAAAATGTTTTCCGCAAGATGTTAGCATTTCCAGCAGCAATTCTGTCACCGAAATTGGGTAGATTTTAGCAAGACAGCGGCAATGTGCCACCAAAACTTGTTGTTTTTAGCAAAACACCGTCTGCATTTTCAGCAGCAATTGAACCAAAAAAAATGGGTGTTTCAGTGCGATGTCGGTAGCATTTCCAGCTATGACTGTGGCACCAAAACTGGATGTGTTTTAGCAAGACATTGGCAGCACTTCCAGTGGTAATTGTGCCACCATAACTAAATGTTTTCTGCAGGATGTTAGCATTTCCAGCAACGATTAGCTCACCCAAACTGGGCAATTGTAAGTTATATTGGCATATCCAGCAGTGATTGTGCCACCAAAACCAGATTTTTTTCAAACCGGGTATTTTATTTTGTGCCTTGACCTAACCACACATTAACCACAGCAGTTTAAAGTTTCAACATATCAGCTAAGTAATAATATATAAATGTTACGTATCCTTGGTCTGCACAAATGTACAATGCCTAAATTTATTCTGGCAACTGGGTTGCAGGAAATTGTAAGCGTCCAGTTTCAGATCAGTTTGGGTTTGTCACTTTTTTTTAATATTCTCCATTAAGACATCCACCGCATCCCTTGCTGCTGTTACAAACCTACTGCTAGGCAAGAACACTGATATTGAAATATTCAGCTGCACCCTCGATTACGTTCAATGCAGTATCTTTTTTGTCCTAAAGAACGTAGGATTGAGGCTTTGATTGTGCTTCGCCACAGTAGTCACTGTTGTAGGAGTGAAGTATGAAATGTTGAGCAGTATGGGGATGAGGTCAGACTTGCAGTACCCTGCAGTAGTCATGGTTGTAGGAGTGAAGTATGAAATATCCGACAGTGTTACGGTAGTGCTTCAGGCTCCAGGAGAGAAGCTTGGTTCGCTCTGCTGAGGGATCAGGCTCAGCCAATCAGAACCATTCCACATCATTGGCCAGGGCCATCTCTTATCTAGCAGAAGTGGAGAGGCTTTCCCTACTAATGCCACCCAGCTTGCTAGATCCTCCATCCTTTGCTTCACCACTCTCCTCCTCTCTCTAAACCACCTCCATCTCCTCATTTTTTTCATCCTTGCTTCTTCTCTCTCTCATCCCGTCTCTTCTGCTCCCCCCATCCAGTCAAACTCAACTCCATCTCTGCCTCTATCTTCTTTTCATTTTTTCAGTCATGCGTTTTTTCAGTTATTGGTTACGCATTGCTGAGGTGTGTGATAGGCCTCTATACACTACGCTGGAGAAATAGGCCCGGTCACACTACACATCTGTGCCGAATTCTAATGAATGGGCGTGTGTGGGGGCATACGTGTCATGTGATACAGTACAGAGCGAGAAAGACAGATGAAATTAGAATAGAGAGGACATTAAGTGCTTTGGACTGGCTTGATATTGCAGACGGAGACACGAAGAGGCAAATCATAGAGCTGATGTGGTTTCTCCCCCCCTCAGTTCTTCCTGAAAAGGGAGGGAAAAGGGGCGGCAGGCACAAAAGAAAAGAGGAAGCAGGCAATCATGTTACTTCTAATCTGTTAATCTTTTGCTTGGAGAAGGAGGTGGGGGTGTTAAGTGGACAGGGGGGCTTGCTGGAATGAAATATATTGCAAATGGGAAAAGACACCAACAAGAGATCGGTGCTCGCAGATGGAGACCCTGCTTAATCAAGACAAATTGCAGATGGGCTTGGATTTTTTATTCTCACAGAAAATAGACTAAAGCTGCCATCCGCAACACCACTACAGCAGTCTAAACCAACAAGCACACATGGAGGAGAAAATAAAAACACTTCCACGAAGCCAAAGATGATTGCACGCACACACACACAAAAAAACACTCTCACGTATGCAACTGGAAAGCTATTATTGCTCACATAGTTCTAATCTTCTTAAAGGTTAGAGGAGGACAAGTTGTGTTTTGAATGTTGAATATCACTGTGATGTACTCTAGGCATCAAACTGCATATTAAAACAGTGTCCCCAGTCATTCAAAGCTCGCCTAAGGATGCACATGCCTCCTCCAGCTGCCATATCCCTCATGTCACACTCCCCGTTCCCATACACAAATCAACAACAAATTCCCATTTATTTATTCTTGCATCATCACAGCGGCAAATTGCTTTGTAAATGGCACAGTTCCCTCAGCCTCTCCTGTAAATACAATGTCATCGGCGATGTTAATAATCCTTTTGTTTGCTTGACCAGGAGCTCTCAAACACCGCCCGTTTCCTTGATTCAATTACTGCGGTTTAGGGAGTGGAGAGAATGAAGGCTGGACCTTAAAGCCGCCCGTGTTAATGACATTCAAATTGGTCACTGCCACATGTTGCTATGGTGTGGCCCATTTAAAAGCGAGGGTAATGAAAAGAGGAGCTCTCCATTACGGGGAGCGTAACTAAACATGACACCTCCTCGCTGAAATTACAAGGCCCCGCGCTCGCCGCCGCATGCATGTAATTCAGCTTCGGTTGCGGCCGAGCTTGGAACAGCCTGGGAATGGCAGAAAACATGCAACCTGGAGCACCGTCATGCTTCATACACACGCTGACAGCAAAGCATGCATGCTCATTCACCAAGAGAAAACATTAAAAGGGGAATTATGTTACAAAGCCAGCCTGTAATAAAGCTACAGTGTGCAAATTTTTTTGGCTTGAGGCGGTGAGGAGTGACTGCAGAGGCTCGCATTAATGCCTACAAACCTTCGCTTCGGGCTAAAAAATGTATAACGTGAAGCCGAGTCAATGAAGGAGCAGGTACAACATGCACAAGGCCACAGAAATAAAAAGGAGTCTTCAGGGAAATATTCACTTCCCCAGAAAGCTGGGCTACTTCTGTCATTTTCATTAGAGCTAATGGTCTCCAGTTTCCCCACAGGGAAGCACCGTAAAACCAATAGCAGCCAAATTAATTTCGTAGGTATTTACCACAGTTACAGGTTTATTAGAATACTAGTACAGGGTTAGTCCTTCTCTGTCGTACTGGTTCACAAGCTGTCTTTGCCCTCAGATAATGTATCTGTGTTTTAATACCCCAAGGTACCTTCATCTTCCTCCCAAGTGTGTTTCATATAGTGTGTTTATCAGTATGTTCCTGTGTGGAATGTGAAAGTACCTTATCAAGGCAGTGTTTCACTTATGTAATGCTGTGTTTTTCAAAAACTGTCTATGCTGTGCAACATTAACAGAGGACACCATAGACCAGTGGTTCCCAACTGGTGGGTCATGGTCCAAAAGTGGGTTGCAGGACAATTCTGAATGGACCACAAGTGACTCTTGAATTTGTCAAGTTTGTAAAAAAAACACACTTTATTTGAAAGTACAGTGAATACCAATGGTAGTTGGAACCACTACCATTGGTATTTTGGTTGTCGCCATCTTGTTTTTTTAGGGGGGGTTTCCGGAGCCAGAAGTGACCATATCTAGATCAAGGCCGGAGTTGTGGAACAGCGAGGGGTGGACCCAACCGTGTAGCCGTGGACGCTATCCACAGACAGCCTGTCATTCAAAGCCTCCTGCCTTTAATCATTGGTAACTTTATAAAGTGTTAAAGTTGGGCACTTTAACATGGCAGTCTATGGGGACAGACTGTTCTCATGCACTTGTTGAACATTTTCTTAAAAAAGACAAATGCACCCAAAGTTGTGCATGTCCCACGTAATCATGAGCCAGTAATTTGTGCACGTATTTTGGAAGGCTGGGATCATGTGACCAATGTGCTGACGGTAGTAAACAAGGAGGCACTCTAGAGCGGTGTAGTAAGGAGGCAGGTTGGGGTGTTGGATGGGCAACAAAACACAGGACTTTCACCCAGGACACTGGAATTTGTAACCAGGTGAACTTTGAGTACTTTTAAGTACGTCGTCACCATATTTCTTTTCCTATACCAAATCACAGTAACTTCATATCAATTCAACAGCGTTACGTTGAGGATGTAACGTCATTCATGGAGCACTAATTCATAGGATATCATACGAACCATTGTATATGTTGGACTGACTCACTTCTGGAGCCAGCCTCAAGTGGCCATAAAAGGAATTACAGTTTTTGGCACTTCTGCATCGGCTAGGTTGCTGCTTAGAGAAAACATTGTAAAGGGGTTGTGGCATTTGCTTTTGCTCGAGAGATAGAAAGCCTACAACTACCAGAATGCACTGCATCGCATTGGAACAATAAACACTTTCAGTGGTGGGCGACGTAATGAGAATTACTCGAATGAAAACAAAATGGTGGTGGGCTGGTAACAAACATTTTTGTATTGCAGTTAAACAAACATTCAATTAACCTGTAACAGAACCTGGGTTCATATGTGATCAGCACTACTTTCAGTTTCTTCTTCAGGAAACAGTATGCCGCCCACTTCATGTCCACAAAGTCTCCTATTACAGCTAAACAGTGCACTAATATAAGATTCTGAAAACATTTTAAGGGAGAAACGGGCAATGCAGTTACAGAATCTTGGTTTACATTTGATCAGCACTGCCAGATTTACCGTTTGAGTTCAGTTAGGTCTGAGTTCGGAGAAAGAAAGAGATAAAAAGAGATAAAAATGAGGAAGTAAGATTTGAAGTTTGAGCAACACCTTTAGATTTGAAAAAGCATTTTGAGTTGAGAGATAAGCTGGGAGATCTGGCAAAACAAAGTGAAGTTTACCACAGCTCATTTACACATACTATCCACACTGTTATGATTCAAAGCTGGTTGAAAATCAGCAAAGTATCCCTTTAAGTATTACCACCGTAATCACTGAGTGTAACTTGGCAACTGTTGGCAAAGCCCCAAAGAAACATTAAGATTCAGAAGTAATAACATTGTGAATCATCAATGGTGTAAATGTGTTTCTGAAATAAAAATCCTCAACTGAAACATCAAACAAAACAAGAATACATTTTCCACAAACTATAATTTAAAAATCCATTTTAATAATACACAAAAGTAAAATTACAGAACCAGAATGATTAAATTCAGAGGAAGATAAAGTGGACAGAAATACTTCTGTTTTGTTTTCTGCAGTTTCACCAAATCCCTGACTTCTGACTCTTTAAAGAAACATCCTGCAAACCCTTTTCTGTACAGTCATCCCCTCCAGATAACCAGGTATGCCTTTATGTCGCAGCTTCCAGTTTTGCTTTGTTGTTATTCTCCTTAGTTGGACAAAGTTTTGCTGGGAGCAAAGCGCCAGTCATAGGACTGTTCGATTGCCCTTCTGTCTTCTTTAGTTAGTGCCAGTGTTTGACTAAATGTTCGTCCCATTTGGATCCAAAGCTGTGGAAAACTGGCTCGTTCACTCTGCAGCTCACCTTTAGCCCCCGCCCCACAGCTAATGCTGGACCACCTAAAATGTCTCAGACATGACTGGAAATAATTTCAGGAAAATAGGCTTTCAGAGATGAATGGAAATGATTGGAGATTTGAAAGGTGTAATGGATGCTTTTTATCATTAGTCAGCGCTGGACAAAAGTTATAAATGTACAAGCAGAGTGTCTGTGAGAGACCTTCCAGGCTACTCGCCAGAAGAATGATGCTGTCACACACAAGAACCCACAGGGGGAATGCCAAGCACTGAGCACAGAGCCAAAATGAATAAGGATGTATTGCATGCATATGAATCACACTGAATGAATGTATGAATGATAATGAATGACAGATAGTTGTTGGGCTGTTGAGGAGGATGGATGCAGGGAGGAAGTGTTCAAACAGACGGGGTGAGAGGAAACAGAGAGTCCAGAGATGGGCTTTGTTTACATGCGCAAAGTAAGCTAGCGACAGTATTAGCTACCCAGCTAATTACATTTAGATTTTTCCAATACTCTTTGTCCACAACTTTACTGGAACACAACAATCCCTCCAAAACAGGGATTTAACGATGCATAAGGACAACACAGACTGATGCCAGGTGTGGTAAGGCCTGTCCCAAAATACCGCCATCTATTGTTTACCATGCCGCCCACACATTGGCAGGCGTGGGACATGAATCATAGCGGTTCAGTGTGTGCGTGGACATGTCTGGAAAAGTCTTATTTCTCAGAAGAGCAGTAGTATTATTTATCAAATGTGCCTCCCAGGCGAGCACATCCTGGCCACCATACCTTGATGAATTCCTGTGTGTATGGCGCATTCAATGTACTGTCCCCCCAATTTATGGTGACAGTGCATTTAGCATTTACCATTAGTGGTCTAAATCACAAGTTTCATCACGATACAACATTATATTGATTCTTTGGACGACAATACAATATTTGCTGCTATCATCCTAATTGTGTTTCTCTTGGTTGCTTACCATCATCTACATGGTGCTAGTGTGCTAGCAGTGTTTGGAGGTTTGGGAGGGAGGTACACTTGGACAAAAATGACACACAGACATGCCACGGGAATTTCAAAATAAAGGTGTATACAAAAGATAACAATGGGTCTCATTCATGAAAAGTCAGTAAATCTGTGTGTAGATTCGCACATAAAAGCCTATGCTACTAAAAACCTACTCCAGATTCAGGAACGCCGCGGGAAAGATTTTATCGTAAACACGTGTGTATGATCATGAATGCCAATCCATCGTAAAGTGACAGCGCGCTCCCGGTAATCAGCAATTAGCATAAATCCCCGCCCATGAATAGCCAATGACCACCATATAAGGAGGTGTAGGTGCATCCAGTCGACCTGTCAGTCATGGCGCAAAGAAAGAAAGACAGAGAAAGAAAAATAATTTTTCCGAAGCGGAGATCGAAATACATTTGGGTGAAGTGAACTTAAGAAGTTAGTTGGCGGTGTGACAGGGACAGGCAAAGAGAAGGCCTGGAGGGAGGTAACAGATGCTGTTAATGTTGTCTCCGTGGCACAAAGAACCATGTCAGAGGTGAAGTGTAAATGGTTTGATATGAAACTGGAGGCAAAGAAACGCATAAACACACACAAAAATACAGCGGTCACCAAACAAACAGAAGATTCATTTGTTGGGTTTTGAATGAAGTGGGAACGGGAAACCAGAGATGTTTTGTGCGTAATGTATAAACTCTAGATCAGTGATGGCTGTCGGAATGTAGAGCTATTTAACATTAATTTTAACAAATGGGATAACATATAGCCTACAGCAGTCTGTATGCATCGTCTTCAGATTACTTGAATCTTAATAGCCTAAAGCTCTGTTTTATACAACGTAAATGAAACATTTTTCAAATCAGATTTATTCATTCAAATGATCAAAAAGCCACAAAAAACCCCCCAAAAAAACGTGTTGTCTCAAATAATTCTTTCAGCTGGCGCGTGCTCCTTCGTGGCTCCACCACCTCTTTCAGCTGGCGCGTGCTCCTTCGTGGCTCCACCACCTGCTGCTCCTGCTGCCCGTGCTGAACCCAGGCACCGAGGCCGAAGAGGCTGTGATCCGGCTGTCCATACGGATATTTTTATTATCATCATTCAACATGTAGAAAGAACGTCAAATCTAGTGAGTCGATTTACATAGATAATTCACAATCATGAACCTAATCTGGATCTTAAACCTGCTAATTGCCAACTAATGTAAGTAAATGTGTTATATTTTTAATATTTTGTCATGTTTAGATTACGTGTTTCAAAGGCATCTGTGTATTGTGTACATGACAGAGCACAATACGAATTAAAATTGTGTGGTCAGGAGCAGGAGTAGATTTTGTTAGTAGCTACGAAAAGATCGGAGCTACTAAAATATTGATGAATGCGGACATGCACGTAAATTTCCGTCTGCGAACAGTTTACACACAAATTCCTTCTGCTCACGTTTCATGAATGAGACCCAATATGTATTGATTAGGAATGTCAGCAGTTAATTGTCAATTGGTTAACTGCCAAGAATATTTTTGTCTGGTTACGTATGTGGGTCTAAAAGTTAATTTTGCTAGCCACTGTGCTGTAAACAAAGCAACAACAAAGCTGGTAAGGTATTCATGTTTCACTGGTTAGCTAGCTGCCGTTGCTCTGTATTGCCCACCACCTGGGTTGGTTGGGTGGGAGCTAGCTAGCATTGCAGCTCATAAAACGATATCCCCTGGTAAAGCCACCCTCACCCATGGTTGTGTCACTGTAGAGGCATGGTGCCCACCCCTCCCCCAGGATATCTAGGTAAGTTACTGGCTTAATTTTGACTCATAGCATTGTTATCTATGTTATCATTGTTAGCAGCTTTGCAGCTAACAAATTTGCAGCTCAAATTAAGGTGCTTACTCCCCGAGTCGACTTGGAGGGAGACCGGAATATGGGTATACATTGAGCAACACTGTCCTGCCAACATGTGTCAGGACAGCAGTACCAGCGGTAATCACCAAATGAATGGCACTGCTTAACTTGCGCCTGCCTGGCTGGTGCTAACCAGTGGAGACTTGCCACTCCAGCAGAGCGCATCATGTGTTAGTGTCACGTGCTACCCCTGGCACACACTGGATGCTTCACGCTGCAGCTCGTCAACAGACAACCACGCAAAGTTATTACTACTTTCACTTGAAGATCTGTACTTCCTCCACCTCTGCATTAGCTTAAAATTATGTGTGGACTGCCACTTATTAAACTAATTTATCACCTGAAGAGCCGATCTCCAGAGCTATGACTCACCAGGTAATATCTTTTTGGCTATTATCTTTATAATGACGGGACTGTGGGTCGTTAAGCTTGGGATATTTCTCTACCTCAACAATGAGCCTCTCCTCATCCATTCTTCATCACACACAACACACAGAAAAGCAACAGAGTTCTGTTTGCATCAGTGGTGAGGAGAGGAGTCGAGCTGCCATAGGAGCAGAGGAAAAACTGTTATAGGAGCCAGTATGTGTGGGGGAAAATTAATTTAACTTTGGGGGCAGCGAGGCTGGAAATCCTACGTCTTGCCTCCGCCAGTGTGGGGTTGTGCACTGAAAATAATAGGGGCATTTTTTTGTTGTTGTTTTTACGCCCAGTATTTACCGCCAGTGTTTTGCCCTTAACAGGCCTTATATGTCAAGTCATCTTTTTTTTTCTTTTAAATGAACCGGTTAGTCAATGGCAAAAAGGTGTTGGGCTATCAAACGCAATTAACCAAAACTGACATTGCTATTATCGATGTTTTCCCTTTGCATCAATAATATTGGATCGTTGCTCACTAAGTTTATATATTAGTCCAGACTGATGTACGGTTACACTCCAACTCATTATCATGATGATCGTTATTTTTCTCTCTTAACAGAGAAATGTGTCAGAAGCTGTGCCATTAACACCCACTCCTCTGTCGCTGCCATGCCATCTGTGTTCCCTTAACCTTTGGGAGATTTTTTTTTGTTCCACACCTGATGCGAAAAAATCCCCACCTCTGACCAACGTCTGCCACCACCCCTCCGCTTTGTCTCCTGTGAACATATGCATTCATAATTCTCACTGTGAATAACCCAGAGCGTCTAATGAAGCAGCTCTCAGCTCTCAGAGACGCTCACAAAGCTGTCCCCGGGGATCTGGACCCACATCCCCCCCGCCTGCAGAGCAGTCCATCTCCTTCAGACGGTCCTGTCTTCTGAGTAAATCTCAGCTAAATGCTGTAATCACTCCAGTTGGACAAAACCTCCAAGTAATGCATTGGTCAATACTGGCCTCGGGGCTAAAGGGGACGCACTGGCATCAATGCATCTCTGTTTACTAGATGGCCAGTCACAGAGACAGACAGTCTTTACGGAGACGCCGCGTCCCTCATAGGGAGAGAGGAAGAGCAAACGGACGCGTCAGGTCACTTTTCATCTTTAAGTCTCCCTTGGCAGAGAGACAGATGAGGAGAATCCTCTGTTCCCAGATGGAAAACGTCTGTGTGTCTCTATTTAATGAAATGGCATTACCGCCAACGCTGCTCAGCCAATCAGGACCCGAGACAGCTGTCATGTGACAAGTGGGATAGATAGCCCATCTCATAAAGTGCTTTTACATCACAGCCCGTCCGATGAGAGCAATATCATCACATTTATGAGAAAATAATGATTTCTTCTCTGAATTTATGAGCATCTTGGAGAAAAAAAAGGGTTTATATGAATTATATCAGTATGAAAGAAGAAGAGGAGAAGAAGGGGGGAAAACACTCCCTTTAATTTGTTTTTCCCCTCAAGGGAATAAATACAGCTCTCTAATATCAGGCATAAAAGTCAATCTTGTCGACAAAGAATAGCCCAATTAGTTGAGCCGGGAGGAGAAGAAACAAAGGAATCAAAGCAGATCAATAAGGTAGATTCACTCCTGCTCTAAGACCACCGATCAATACGAGCTGCTCTGAGAGACGGACGTGATTAGAGATCACCGAGTCACAGCTAACCTGTCCATAATCAAGAGGTAAACCTTCATAACTGCAGCGCTCACCGTTGGCTCTGCACATGGACACCAGCGTTTGTCCTGTTGGACATAAAGGAAATACAAAAGTGATTTTCACTGAAATACTCAGAGGAATGTAAGAGAGGAAATAAACTCAGTGTTTATGGACTTTTACTGATAAATTGTTCTTCAAAATGATTTATTTGTGCCATTAAAGTTACAAATACATCTCTGAAATCACTCATGTGTGCTTGTTGGGCTCGATTTGATTCAGATCAAACATCAAAAATATAAATGTAATATTAGTTTTTGGATAAAGGTCAAGAATAGATGGCAATTTGAGTAAATTCTGTGTTCTTAAAGGTACACTCACACAGTCATCTCTACAAACCTCTATTAGAAAGGTGGTATTACAGAAAATGTTTCCATTGTGAAAAGCTGTGGATGGTGCCAATAGAACCGTCCCCGTTTCTGGTCCCCCCTCTGTTGGAGTACCAAGCGCACTGACCCCAGACTAAAAGGTGTAACCACTGCTCACACCACGGCAACTTTTTCTGCTGTAGTCTGAGAAACAATAATTTAATTCACAGGTTTCCTCCAGGTACTCCAGCTTCCTCCCACAGTCCAAAGACATGCAGGTTAACTGGTGACTCTAAACTGTCCGTAGGTGTGAATGTGAGTGTGAATGGTTGTCTGTCTCTATGTGTCAGCCCTGTGATAGTCTGGTGACCTGTCCAGGGTGAACCCTGCCTCTCAGGCTCCAGGCACCCCACGACCTCTAAAGAGGATAACAGGTATGGAAAATGAATGAATGTCTCATGTCTACGGCCTGGTGTATTTTCCTCTAAACCTTCTCAAGTCAGCCTCCCGAGCTAGGCTAGCAATAGATTCCAAATCCATAAAAGTAAAAGTCTCCGAGGTGCAGTGAGTGAACAGATTAATTTCCTTTCACCGCCAACGCTGCAAAGTTTAAGTACCAAATAATCTTAAATAGCCCACAACAGAGCAGCCACCTTGTGGTAAAACATATTTTTGAATGCTCATTTAGTCAAATTTTTATGTCAATAGGCTAATTTAGACATAATATGCAGTGTTACCATGAGATTAAAATATGTTTTGTGGCTCCAGGCAGATTTTAAAAATGAATTATGGTCAAAAATGGCTCTTTTATTAGTTAAGGTTGCCGACCCCTGGTCTAGGTAGATGTCTGTAGGGGTTACTCATGGTTCTAAAAGATATTACACCACAAGTTTTGGTGGAAACGGGGCTTAAAGGGATAGTGCACCCAAAAATGAAAATTCAGCCATTATCTACTCACCCATATGCCGAGGGAGGCTCAGGTGAAGTTTTAGAATCCTTACAACACTTGCAGAGATCCAAGGGGAGAGGAGGTAGCAACACAACTCCACCTAATGGAGGCTGACGGCGCCCCAGATTAAAACGTCCAAAAACACATAATTGAAACCACAAAATATCTCCATACTGCTCGTCCGTAGTGATCCAAGTGTCCTGAAGCCCCGACATAAAAAGTTGTTGGAAAAACGTCATTTAAACTCTGTTTTTAGCCTCATTGTAGCCTGTAGCTCTGACTGCCTCTCTGTGCACCGCGCTCATGTGTGTGTGCTTGCGCGAGACCATGAGACATGGACACTTGGATCACTACGGACGAGCAGTATGGAGATATTTTGTGGTTTCAATTATGTGTTTTTTGGACGTTTGAATCTGGGGCGCCGTCAGCCTCCATTAGGTGGAGTTGTGCTGCTACCTCCTCTCCCCTTGGATCTCTGCAAGTGATGTGAGGACTCTAAAACTTCACCTGAGCCTCCCTCGGCATATGGGTGAGTAGATAATGGCTGAATTTTCAGTTTTGGGTGCACTATCCCTTTAAGATGTTGATAAGGGTGCCCCGCTAAATTTGTTAATTGGAATAGTCTAAAACAGACTCCAGTTAAATCACACATCTTTCAGTCAAATTGTGAAGATGACACTCTTCTGTTCTTTCTGGATCATTTGTCCTCAAATGGTGCATGATAAAAACCTGACGTTGACAGCACACAGTGATTGCTCACATGGAAGTCTGACAGTCAGACACACCAAACAGTTTATTTAGCTGAATAACAATTCAGTTGTTCTTAGTTAGGGGGTTGCAGATACCAGATATTTTCATTATCCCTTCAGTATGATACATTTAAAGAAGAAGAATGGATGACCACATTTTCTACTCTCCAAGCAGGCGTTGGTTTGAGTCCACGTGAGGTGTGACTCAACTTACAGAGACTTTAAACTTATTATTGATCGGCCCGTCACTGTTACCACACCATCTCCTAACAAACTTTAGCCTTGTTGTTGTTGCACAATCCTGCAGCGGAGAGCGAGGACTATTCTGAAATCTGTCTTCTTGGTGTAAAAGGAAAATCGCAGCTGTCAAAATAAACACCGATGGTACACTGAATTTCACAGGGTTCCCACACCTTCTTAAAAATCTTAAAGATCACATTCAAGGACTTTTCAATGACTTTCCAGGCCTCATTCCCTCAAATTCATTAATCAAACACGGCATAGTTTGACATGGATCAAGGTTAAGTACTGCTACAACACTGAGAATATTTCTAATGTGACAAGCTTTACAGACACTCACAGACAACAATTATTACTCTATGGTATCTTGCCTTCTCTAACACAGCAGTCCAGGCTCTGCTTTGGGCCAAACGGGTGTCTTCCAGGCATAACCAAAGGTTCGCTTTAGGTTAGCATTCTCACTTGCTTGCTGCTGCTTACCTGCATCATTCAACTTTATTTGGTCATGCATGCAGGCAGCGGAACGTAGCCTATTTGCTACCGTAAAGGAAAAACTTTGACGGTTTTAAAGGGAAACTAATGTGTTTTTTTTTTTTTTTTTTTTTCCAACCTGGGCCCTATTTTCTGATCTCCTTTTGTCTAAATGAGTGATAGGATGTTCAATATGTGACATTTCTCCAGTATGAAGCTAGGGCTGACCTGCCTGCAGCCCGTGAGCGCGCGCTATATTAAATAATAGGGCACTCAGACAGCGTCAAACAACGTCAAAATACGTCCACTAAAAGTGCATTTTTTTCACACAGATAGGCTCGGATTGTTAGTATAATTATCTGACAACATAACGGAAAGGAGAAATGAACGTCTGTGTTTACCTTTAGCTGGATTCAGACATGTTCCTCTGCCTGTTGCTGCTCCCTCTCTCTCCTCGTCCACTCTTCAGTTTCAATGAGCTCTGCGTCCGTGTGCGTCCCTGTACTCCGTGTTCAAATAAATACGGCGGTCATCAAATTCAAATGGCTCATCCAGATCCAGTTGGTCCAAATCTGGTAAAAATTCAGCCATGACTACTCCAAACAGAGTAACTCCTCGCGTTTGTAAGCTCACTCCAGCGGTAACTTCCTCCAACAACTCAAATCTCGCAAGACGTGAGATTTCAGAGCCAGACTTTCACTCTCTGATTGAGTGTTTTGACTTGCCACAACAAACATGTCTGAATTTTTGACCAACTGGATCTGGATGGACCGTATTTATTTGAACACGGAGTACACGGACGTACACGGTTGCAGAGCTCATTGAAACTGAAGAGCGGACGAGGAGAGAGAGGGAGCAGCAACAGGCAGAGGAACATGGCGTTATTAGCACAAGCCTATGGCATTTTACATTGTATGAATTAGCCTAGCGATGAGTGGAGATTTCCTCTGCTCATATGAAGCCAGGATAAATCACACACTAGACATGAAATGCTATTTTTGTGGAGGCTTTATTGTCACACAATTTATTGTTTCTTATCTGTGAAATTAAAGTCAAAAAAGTTTCCACTGAGGGAAATGGTTTACAGAAATAAACAGGTCTGCATGACATGTGACGTGTAGTTACATTTCTGGGGAGGTGCACGTCAGGCTACGGCGTAGGCTACGGCGTCACTTCAACACAGAAGTATAAATACCGCATGAGACTCAAGGATCATCACTTGTCTTGTAGCATGACGCTGTAAAAACATTTTTCCCTACATGTTGTATTAAGTGCACAAGTATTAAGTGTTTTAATCTTAATATTATTCCTGACAGGGTGTCAGAAGCTCATTAACCACATGTATACGTTGTAACACGACACTTAAACTCTCCATAATAAGGAGGAAAATATATTCAAGCGCACTTGATGTGGAATCCAATCAAAATGTCTCATTAGAATGATTTCAGTTTAATGGCTTCCCATAGAAATTGATCAATTAAACACTGTCATCAAACAAACGCCGTCACATCCATCACGCCGGCCGATATCCAATTTTGAATAAGTAGTGACCCGACGTATCAGCAAACCAATTAATCAGTGTAGCCCAACGAGGTGACGTTCAGGCGACCCTGCTCAGTCCATTTGGTTCTTCACAGCTGAATGAAGAGGTGAGGCCACGCTATTATAATGTAATTATGATGCCAGCTTCCATCGCGGAGAGTGAAGTGAGGATCTGTGGAAGTTATGCGGGATCTGCGGCTCCCTCTGGCCACGGCAAGTCCCGCCACTTGTCAGTAAGTGATCCACACCTGTCCGACACGAGTTCTTGCTCTGTACCTCTAAACCACCTCCCCCCCGTCCTCCCTGCTCAACATTTGTCCCACGGGTCCGGGCTCTCATCCAATCACACACCGCATAAATCCATAACTTCGGCTCTCCCCTCGGCCCCCAGGAAAACACAATAAACTGCGCTCATCTTTTATGCATGATTTTCTCTGTCTCTGTAGCTAGCTTCGCTCTTGGTGCATATCAATCATCACGGGGACGCTGCGGGGCAGGGAGACAGAGACAGAGAGAAAGAGCGATGGCGGGTGGGAAATATACATGGTTGCACAACAAGGCAAAATGAAGAGTCCTGTTTCTTTATCCACTGACTTGGATTTCTATTTCAATTTCCCCTGCCCCTTCCCGTCCCCTCTTCCCCTCCCCTCCCCTCTCTGCCCTTTCCTCCACCTCCTCCACTCTCCCTTTGCAGAAAAAAAAAACAACACGTTGGCGATATGAAACTGACCGGCTCACCTCTCGCTGTGCATCTATAGCTGCGAGTTAACAGACACATGTTGGTGTTTTTAAGAGACACCTTCTCCCTCAGGGGGAACGGGGGGGTCGAGGGCACTGTTCTCCCCTCCCACACAGAACATACACACAGGTTGGCTTCACCGAGATGTGTACAACACATCTACACGGGCCTCATTGGCATGCTAACATATTCACCGACAGCCGAACCACAGCTGGCTGAGTGTGGGAGAGGCCAGCGGTTGGGCTTGACATGAAACCGGACGGCAGAGAAAAAACATACGACTCCCTGGAGCGGCGCAGCATTACCGGGTTGAGGTTCAACAATAATAAGAATTTTATTTATGGAGCACGTTCTTGTGCACAGAGAGTCTCACAGAGGGAATGATAAAACACAATGACAGGACACAAGCGGCCTTAAAACAGCAGCATGAATTAAATACAGCAGCTAATGTTAATACACCAAACTACTGTCGAAGAATATCAATGACAGATGAGAACTGAGATTAAAATAATAGACCATATATTTTAAGATTTGGGCAGAAAAACTCACAATAAGGAAGAAAATTTAACATTAAATCTGAATCTCTTATTAATACGGAAGCGTATTGCATTCACTTGACAAATAAAAAAAGCCCTGTTTTTCGTGGTAATTTTTTTCTGTTTTCGTTGTTGTTGTGTTGTTGTTTTTTTGTTTTTTTGTGGTAATTTTTTTTCTGTTTTTCGTGGTATTTTTTTTTTCCTGAACGAGGAGACAAGATACTTGAAAATCTCGCGATAAGCTCCCACCTGGCACCTGCAAGTGACCCCTGCATCCATGGTGACTCCTGCTCATGGATGTATTTTGCATCCGTGCTCCTGCTCCTAGACAATTTCAACTACGGGATCAATAAGGGTAAGGCACGTAATTATGTACACACAGGGTATGATAATCTAGCTATGTTTTCCACTGCATCCTTCTAGTGTAGGCCTATCACTCAGTGTAACAGGTTAGGTTAGTAACAGGTTGTAAGCATGAGCAGGAGTCACCATGGATGCAGGGGCCACTTGCAGGTGCCAGGTGGGAGCTTCTCGCGAGATTTTGAAGTTTCTCGTCTCCTCGTTCAGGAAAAAAAATTACCACGATAAACAGAAAAAAATTATCCCAAAAAACAGGGAAAAAAATACTCAGAAAAACAGAAAATATTACACCAAAAAACAGAAAAATAAATAAATTACTCCGAAAACAGAAAAAATTACTCAGAAAAACAGGGCTTTTTTATTTGTCAAGTGAATGCAATACGCTTCTGTATATTAAATATTTTAGTTAAGCTTTTAATATTTAGAAGCAAACAAAGGCATGAATAATTAAATTTCAAAGATTAACCAAGATCACATTTTATTACCTGGGAAGTGGAATAAACACTGGGATTTGACTCAGTTTTAAAACTATCAATTAATGAGCGAATTAAGACAATTTTGATCATCTATCAATCATTTGGGTTAGTTATGAGGTAAAATAAAAACCTGTGTATGTAGACGTGGACTTTCCACGTCTACATACAACGTGAAAGGTACCCTGGGTGTGTTGGTTGTTGACGTCCTGGGACGCCGTGTCAAGTTCTGTTTTCACGGGCAATTCACATTTACATACAGTCTCAAAAAGACAGGGTTTGGCTTTATAATCTTATGGGACACGAACACTGCTCTCTCGGGTGAAAGTCCTTGTCCCTCCACGTTTCCCCCTGACGCCGCCGGACGCTGTTAAACTATAGCTATGTTTCCATCCAAAAGTGATTTGAATCATTGGGAAATGTGCGTTAAAAGAAATACGAATCCTGTGTGTTTCCATTAAATGTACGGACTTTGGTGAAAACTATGAAGTCGAGCGAGTTTTCTGCAGAACCGGAAACAAAACAAGTCTTGCATTCTTCTTCTTCTACGTTTTCTGGCGGTTGGCAACCAGCTTGTAAATGCATTACTGCCTTCCCGACCCAGGGTGTGGATATCACCATGGAGAGAGGTGCGCTACGTCAGATTTAATCGAACATAACTGTTTCCATCCCCCGTTTTGCGAATCAACATTTTTTCGAATCACCCAAAACCCGGCTAAAGCGAGCGTATTTTAGTTTGTGCGAATCAGGAAATTTTAATTTTAATTTTGGCGTTTCCATCATAATTTTCCGATGCGATACTTCTAGATGCGCATCTAAACAGGCTGATGGAAACATGGCTTATAACAGCATCCAGCCACGTATCATGCCGACGCTAAAGGGCACCTTTTTTTGTTGGTTTCTGGCACTGTAAGTCACTGCCTAAGCGCTGGATTATGCAGACTTCGGAGTAAGACCATCCTTGGTTGTGAAATTTTGGGCCAATACTGATACTGTATATTGATTGATTGATTGGTTTTTACTTGTATCATGCACACATTCATGTGCCCAACCCTCATGAGTAACAATCAAAAGTACATGTTATTTAACTACTCAGTCCAGAAACAGAATCCTCTGCCTTCTGTCCCAAGCCTGGCAAACAAAGTCAGCCACAAGGTTCCCACTCTGACACAACACTCAGAGTTTTCATGATCATCCAGCCAAAGGAAATCAACATAGACAGAGGTCACCTTACTGAAAAGTACATCCCTCACGTCTTCATATACAGGACAGTAAACCAAGTTGTGAACCTCACTCTCAACTTCACCTAAATTACACAGCAAATAAATTCTATCCTCCTCTGAGGTGGTGTTACACCTTCCAGTCTCTAAGGTTAATGCTAATGTTTCTAAGCGCAAGTGTGCACAAAGGGATCTTTGTCTTTTATTGAGATTATACTTCACGTAAGGTTCCACACTGTAGCTGTTATTTGAGACAATAAGTTCGTAGTTTTGGTTTATACCTTATGTCAACAGACATGCGAAACATTTCACTCTTAATCTTCTGGATATCACAAGTGAACCTGTTCTGGAAAATAAATGACAAGTTGTTCAAATGAAATAATGACTTTAACTCATCAGCCCAGGTGTGACAGTGAGAGGTGTCCAGATGAAATATCTTTTTAGTGAGTCTCTGATTCGACATCTTTATAGGTCTATGACGGCACTAATGAACCAAAATTGAAAACTGAACTTCTCTCAACTGATATTCTTCTGAAATGTACTATTTGCAATTTGTCTTGATTTACCACCAGTCTCCGTAACAAGGACCATTCTTCAACAGTTTTCAGCATACTCTGCAGTTTATAAAATAACAATATGGCCTATTGCCGATTGCTGATACCCATGTTTTTAAATTGTTGTTGTTCATTTTGTTTTTATTGTTATTTATTTCCCCTTTTGTGCCAGGGAAACAAAGAAATCTACACTACAAAAAACAAAACATAAAAAACTTTAAAGTCATTCATAATAAAATAACTGCTTTTACAATGTTTGTAATATATATGACATATCATAATTTGCTTTCTAATATCCAATTTATATTGCTACGAAAACATCAACAAATTTCCCCTTCAAAAGCTGGATTTATTTAAGTGTTTTGCCCTAAACTACATTTTACAATATTATATTGGAACCCATCATGAGAACGTTGAAATTTACCTTCACCTAACACCAACTTTTATTAAACAGAGCTTGAACGCATCATGATGTAACTCACTGTAATCTCTGTGAGCTGTTATTTCCGGCCACCAGCTGCTAACTGCTAACAGCTAACAGCTAATGATTTTAATGTAGCATTATCAGCATTATCATGATCAAGTATTCAGTGGCTGTTAAAATTAAAATACTCATGTCGCTTATTTGCTTCAATACTCGTGCTTATGACAAACATTAATGGCGTCCTCTTTGGCTGAGCTGTAACGTTAGCTAGCTCAGCGGTGCTAGCAGTATCTGTGCGCTTCTTTCTTCACAGTGATGCAGTTAGGAGGTGTAGTGTGGTAGAAAGAAAATAGTTCCTACATGAAACTGCTTACAAGTTTTTTTAAATACATATTTTTTGGCACTTTGAGCACCACAAGCTGAGTGTCATCTAGTTTCATTATACTAGAAAGAAGGCAGACATCTCTACAGCCGATATTTATACACTCGGTACAGTGAATTGTCTCTTTAAGTGCTTTAAATTGAATCATTGCAAGGCAAAAAAAAAAAAAAAAAAACATTTAAAGGGAGAATCAGACTATTAAATCTGACATAGCATGACTGTTTCACAAGAGCAGGCTCACCGCTCTGTCTCATTAAACAGAGCGGTATTTAATTTCCATAATTTCTATTTCTAATACGTAGATTTGTTGGCATTCAAGTTCACCAAATCTGGATATTTTTGCCAACCAGTGACCAGACCCAAAACAGAAGTGCTTTCAGAACTCCTGATTTTAAGAGTGAGAAACCTGCGGGAGTAATGGTTGAAACCTTATTTGACGCCTATGCATCATACACACATTGGAGCTTTTAGTATGCAAGAACTGTACTCTGACATTAGTACCACACGCAGAGCTATTATTTCCCTCATAGCTGATTCTTGACAAGTGTTTTGGACAGAAGGTCTTTTACAAGAGAAGTTGTGCTTTGAATAACCACCCTGAGCATGAAGGTGTTCGTTATTCTGATCCACACCCCCGCAGTCCAATCCATCACAATCAATCAGTCAATCAAATGCTCTTTTCCTGATGCTTTTAACCGAACCATTTGTCACCCTTCACCCGCAGTTTCACAGCGCCGTGCGCAGCGGGAATGCAAATACAAAACAATATGTTTTTTGCGGTTATAATGGAATAGTCTGAGGATAAGGTGTTTAAAAGCCTCTATGTAACTGCAGCGAGTGTGTTCCCAGGTACGTAAGGGGCTGAGCGGCGGCCACGGGGAGGCTGAGATTACAGAGTAAAGCCCTCCTCTTCGTCCCTCAAGTAATAAAAGCAAAATGAGACTGACATTTCACTCTGGAAGACACACTCAGGCATGCACACACTCTGTGAGCTGGGACACCACAGGACAAACAGGCAGATACAGGGCGGGAAATGGCGTGTGCATACCCACACACACACACACACACACACACACACACACACACACATACTGATGTACGCCACACAAATATGCGACATCCCATAAAGAGAGGCAGGAGTTTAGAGAGTGACAAAGGAAGGAAATCCAAAATTACAAATAAAACAGTGACTTTCTGAAACTTGGCAGCTACAGTCGAGGCTTATAGTTTATTTCAGGAGCTCTGTCCGTGCTGGTTCAGGAGTTAAACCCTGAATCCTTCAGTCACAAACAACACAGGTTCCCTGTGTTCCCAAATCAGGTTTAAAGGAGCAGTAAACCAGTGGTTCCCAAAGCAGGTAAAAGGTACAATAACTTAGTGGTTCTCCCCAGAGAAAGGTTTAAGGTGGTTTAAACCAGTGGTTCCCAAAAAAGGTTTAAAGGTGAACCAAATCAGTGGTTCCCAAAACAGGTTTAAAGTGTGGTTTCCACCATGGATTTAAGGTTGACTAAATCAGGAGTTGCCAAAAAAGGTTCAAAGATAAAGTAAACCAATTGTTCCCAAATCAGGTTTAAGGAGCAGTTAACCAGTGGTTCCCAAAACAGGTAAAAGGTAGAATAACTTAGTGGTTCCCCCCAGAGAAAGGTTTAAGGTGGTGTAAACCTGTGGTTCCCAAAACAGGTTAAAGATGTAGTAAGTGAGACAGATTTAAGGTGGAAGATATAAGGGCTTGCTAAAAAAGGTTCAAGTCAGAGTAAACCAGTGGTTCCCAAAACAGGTTAACAATGAAGTAAGTCAGTGGATACCAAAACAGGTTAAAGGTGAACTAAATAGGTGGTTCCCAAAACAGATTTAAAGGTGAACCAAATCAATGGTTCCCAAAACAGGTTTAAAGTGTGGTTTCCACCATGGATTTAAGGATGACTAAATCAGGAGTTGCCAAAAAAGGTTCAAAGACAAAGTAAACAAACTGTTCCCAAATCAGGTTTAAGGAGCAGTAAACCAGTGGTTCCCAAAACAGGTAAAAGGTACAATAACTTAGTAGTTCTCCCCAGAGAAAGGTGTAAGGTGGTGTAAACTAGTGGTTCCCAAAACAGGTTCAAGGTATGGTTACCAACATGGATTTAAGGTCCACTAAATCAGTGGTTCCCAAAACAGGTGTAAGTTGGAGTAAACAAGCGGTTCCCTAAAACAGGTTTAAAGGTGGACTAAATCAGTGGTTCCCAAAACACCACGCAGAAGGAAGTGTGCATCTACTCATGAAAATACTTAAAGGTATATTACGTAAGATTGTCAGTTACTGTTTGTAAACACGCTGTTGCATACCCACACACAAACACACACACTGATGTACGACACACAAATATGCGACGTCCCATAAAGAGAGGCAGGAGTTTAGAGAGTGACAAAGGGACAATAGGAAGGAAATCCAAAATTACAAATAAAACAGAGTGAGTTTCTGAAACTTGGCAGCTACAGTCAAGTTGTTTATTTCAGGAGCTCTGTCAGGTGAGTTGATCTGATTCTGAAAGCCCACATAAGCTCTCACGTCCACACCCAAACTCAATGCGCTGGTTCGGGAGTTAAACCGCGAATCCTTCGGTCACAAACAAACCTCTCAGTCCCAATTGACTTTTCCGAATAGCAGGCTCAGTCATGCAAAGTTTCCATCACTATTCAACAAATGTGCGCTCCACTGATATTTACTGAATAACTTCTTTCTGTGAAAAAAGCATTAAAATTTCATGATATTTTTCCATTTCCATTCATCCTTTCAAATTCAATATTTTATAATTCACAGAAAAAAAATTGCGTGGAGGGAAACCCGGCCAGAGACAGACAGACAAAGACAGAATGGGAAAACAAGGAAGCAGATAGAAAGAGTTATTAAGCGCATATTAATGTTTGCTCTCCTCCTCCATGGCTCTGCCTCCTGAGATGTGCCCGTCGCTACTTTAAGCATGAATACTTAATCACACACCAAACACTGTCTAATTCCTCTCCCCAGAAAAGCAAGGAACAAGACGGAGCCGGAGACGGAGCGAGAGAGAAAAGGGGAAAAAATAAAAAAGATTGAAATGTCACAGAGGCAGTGCTGGGATACTAATAAAGCTATGCAAATAGCAATTAGCTGAACCAATAACCTCTGAGTCAATACCAAGCCACCCAAATGGGAATATCCCAGCGCCAGGCTCAGGAGTTCAAAGGTCGCGCTGTGATTGGAGGTCACAGCCCGAGCCGATAAGTGACGCATTTCAGAAGGAGAAGGTTGTAATTGTGGCCAAAGAAGAGAGGCACTAATATTTGCACGAATAAGGAGAGTCAGTGCTGCTTTTGTCGAAGTGAGAACCTCTAAGTGCCCGTCTCACGTATGTGCAATCTGAGCTCTATTTTCTCTCTTGTGTGACTCTTCCAAATCCATACATTTAAAGACTGTGAAATAATGAATCATCACTTCAACTGTGTGCGCCATTTTGATGAATGAGATAGTTTTTTTTTTTTTTTTTTACAATCGAGATTTACTATAAGGTTTGCCAGATTTTTATTTCAGTTTTTCAAAGACATCAGGGATAGAAAAACATCTGAGAGCCAAGAAAAGCTTTGCACTAATACTTTTACTGCTACTCTGGAGATAAAATTAGCATAGGCAATTAGCAGGAAAAACAACTCTGGCAGTTTCTCTGAGTTTATGAACATGGGTGGCATGTGGCTATGTGCGTGTGTGTGCTCTGTGCTGCAAAACATGGTTTGACAATCAGGGACTGACAGGTGCAGCTTTCGCACTCTTCCAGTGAAACATGCTTTCACAGCGTGAGATAAACAAAGTGGAAAAAATCACTGTGCGACTTTGTGTGTGTGTGTGTGTGTGTGTGTGTGTGTGTGTGTGTGTGTGTGTGTGTGTGTGCGTGACAAAACGTACAAATCCCGCTCACTCGATGAAAGTGTATCATGATTTCACACCTTTTCCCTCAACACTATAGATTCATTCTGAACAGACTTACAAGACGGAGTGCGTGGCGTCCGCCCGGGGGGTAGTGCTGCTCCGCTTGGCTGAGGTCAAGATCTGCTCCCACTCGGAGAAACTGAAATGTAAAAATGACGCAGTGTGTTCTTGTCTGACTACATGAATACAGAAATGTGGAGAAAACACTGAGAGGAAAACATTTCAGAGCAGTAAATGTACTGTCTGCAAAACACGTTGCTCAATGTGCTCTCTGTTTCTATTTGTTGTTTACTCCTGCCTGACCAAACAGGTTCAAGATGGAATAAACCAGTGGTTCCCAAACCTGGTTTAAGGTGGACTAAATAGGCCATTCCTTAAACAGGTTTAGATATAAACTAAATCAGTTGCTCCCAAAACAGATTTAAGTTGGAACAAATCATTGTTTCCCAAAACTGGTTTAATGTGTAGCTACTGAGACGGATTTAAGACTGACTAAACGAGCGCCTCCCAGAACAGGTTTGAGGTGGACTAAGTCATTTGTTCCCGAAAGGGGCGTAAGATGTGGTTACAGCGACAGATATACGGTTGACTAAATGGGGGCTTGCCAAAACAGGTTACAGATAAAGTAAATAAGTGGTTCCCAAAACAGGTTTACCGTGGACTAAATCAGTGGTTTCTAAGACATGTTTAAAGTTGAGTTAAGCAACGGTTCCCAAACCTGGTTTATGGTGGACTAAATAGGTGATTCCCAAAACGGGTCTAAAAGTGGAAGAAATCAGTGATTCCAAAAACCAGTTTAAGGTGTGGTTACCAAGAAGGATTTAAAGTAAACTAAATCAGGGGTTCCTAAAACAGGTTAAATGTGGAGTAAACCAGCGGTTCCCAAAACAGGGTTGATGTGCCGTTTTTAAGACAGATTTAAGGCAGACCAAATCAGGTTTGCCAAAACAGGTTCAAGACAGAGTAAACTAGTGTTTCCCAACACAAGTTAAAGGTGTAGTAAACCAGCAGTTCCCAAAACAGGTTTAAGGAGGACTAAATCTGTGGTTCCCAAAACAGGTTCGATGTAGTTACTGAGATGGATTTTATGCTTACTAAATCAGTCGTTCCCAAAACAGGTTTTAGGTGTAGTTACTGAGACTGATTTAAGGCTGACCAAAACAGGTTACAGTTAAAGTAAACTAGTGGTTCCCAAAACAGGTTTACAGTGGACTACATCAGTGGTTTCTAAAACATGTTTATGGTGGAGTAAACCAGCTGTTCCCAAAGCAGGTTCAAGGTGAAATAAACGAGTGTTTCCCAAACCTGGTTTATGGTGGACTAAATCGTTGATTCCCAAAACAGGTTTAAAGATAAACTAAATCAGCTGTTCCCAAAACAGGTTTAAGGTGGAAGAAATCAGTGATTTCAAAAGCCGGAAGGATTTAAAGTGGACTAAATCGGGCGTTCCTAAAACAGGTAAAAGGTGGAGTAAACCAGCATTCCCAAAAGAGGTTTGATTAGTAGTTTCTTAGACAGATTTAAGGCAGACTAAGTCAGGTTTGCCAAAACAAGTTCAAGATAGAGTAAACTAGTGTTTCCCAAAACAGGTTTGAGGAGGACTAAATAGGTGGTTCCCAAAAGAGGTTTGATGTAGTTACTAATACTGAGATGGATTTTATGCTTACTAAATCAGTGGTTCCCAAAACATGATTTAGGTGTAGTTACTGAGACTGATTAAAGGCTGACTTTAATGTGATTCTCCCCCCAAAAAAGGTTTCAAGTGGAGTAAACAAGTTGTTCCCAAAACAGGTAAAAGGTGTACTAAATTAGTGGTTACCCCACTAATTAAGGTGTGCTTACCAAGACGGATTTAAGGTGGACTAAATCAGGAATTCCCAAAACAGGTTCAAGGAGGAGTAATCCAGTAGTTAAAGCAGACTTTATCTCTGGTGTCAGAGACAAATTCAAGGTGAAATAAGTCCGTGGCTCCCCACAAGTTTAAGGTGGACAGAATTTGCAGATCCCAAAGAAGTTTAAGGTGGACCAAATCAGTGGTTACCTAGATGGGGTTATGGTGTAAGGCTGAATAGAACAGTGGTTTCCAAAATAGATTTAAGGTGAACAAAACCAGCGTATCCCACAAGTTTAACCAAAGGGGTCGAGATGATGAACAGACCAGGAAACAAGAAAATGGATATTTCTGCTTGGTGAAACTGTGCTTGCTTCAGTCTTCTCTAATCTTTGCATTTATTCTGGCGACACACTGGATCGTTTTACCTCTGTTCCCCTCCATAAATGATTTTAATACAACAATCTGTGAAGGTTGAAATGTTTAGAGCCCATGAACACTTGCGGCCTGTGATACGGGATCGTAAATTGGTACGCTAAAAAAGGTTAGGAACCACTGGACGAGACCTCTGCTGTGATTAATGTAGAATCAATTATTCAAATACACATCAGCTCACATATCAGCCTCGTCTTAAAACGTTTAGTGTTGTTATGGGCTCTCTAATTTGACTCAAACATATGTACAGAAATGACGCGGACATTAAAATTTAACGAAGCAGCGCTGAGCTGTCACCGGCAGTAAAAGTGTAAAAATAGAGGCGTAAAAACCTCCTCAGTCATCTATTGTGAGAATCAATCTTATTAAATCACACCCTGCGGAGACAGAGAGGGAGAAATTACTTGGTCGCTCTTCATTTGTCTTGAGCCTTTTAATCTGTGAGAAAGAGCCGAAATGACCTATGTTAGACACACACACACACACACACACACACATAAACACACAAGCCCTATGCGGGGGCAACTTTTGATGTGCCGTTAGTCCGGGTGCGTAGCAATCAGGAGCAGCATGTAGCCCGAGGCTAGCAAGACACCATAAGATCCGCTGCAGAGGCAAGGCAGAGAGAAGCAGAGGTAAGTGAATATGTGTCGATGGGCGATTTTTGAGGAAAGCTTCTAAGTGTTTACAGAAAGCAGAGCGGATATAAAAGCATAACGTGGGAGTTTGTCCCTCAGTGGATTTCTGGAATGTGCTGTAATATTTTCATTTTATCTGCTTCAGAGGGAAGACAAGCTTTGAACCCTCTGTGCTGCTGATGGAGTGTTTGGTCTCTCTAAACTGTGTGTAAGAATCTTCTGTGCACAGCTTTGAGTTTCCTTATGTGCTTTATCTCATGTGCCTATATGTTTGTGAGAGAGTGGATGCATGGATTCGGCATGTCCTTCATGTCTCTGTGTGTACGTTGCCTTTGTATTTCCGAGCCTGTGTATGTGTTCTAGCCCCGTCTTGTCTCTCTGAGCAGGTCTGGCTGTGACACAGTTGCTGCTAATTACAGATCAGGCAGATTAAAACCTGGAGAGGAACGGGCCAATCAAAATCTCCCCTGGAACTCTTCTTCCACACTTTGCCTTCTCTCTATCTCTTTTATTTCGCTGTTCATCACCTTGTCATTACCTCTTGCCCATCTTAAAGCTCCCTCTGCATCCCATTGACTTTTAAGTGTTTTAACCCCTGAGAGCAGCACTTAGAGTATAACTACATCTTCTCCACTCCTCACAAGGTAAGAGTAAACATGGCATACTGTCTGGATGATGCAAGAAAGTCAAAATGGTGGAAAATCCAATATGGCACACTGAAAGGGAAACTAAATATTAACTGGTGTAACTGGGGTGTAATGGTATATAAACTCAAGGTTTGTATGTACCTTGGTTTTGGGTTTTGGGACATTATCTGTACGAGCGCATCCCAGCTGACATCGGGTGAGAGGCAGGGTACATGCTGGACAGGTCACCAGACTATCACAGGGCTGACACATAGAGACAGACAACCATTCACACTCACATTCACACCTACGGACAATTTAGTCACCAATTAACCTGCATGTCTTTGGACTGTGGGAGGAAGCTGGAGCACCTGGAGGAAACCCACGCTGACACAGGGAGAACATGTAACATGCAGGGAGACTGGGGTCTGTCACAAAATGCCACTGGGCCCAAAAACAAAAACCTTTTTCCCATAGACTTATTTTGAGAAAGAGATGTCTATAAATGCCTGATGTCTCATTAAGAGTTGTCCGATGGCCGCAATCCAAAAACTTCAAGATATAATCAAGATTCAATCCATTCAACATCCAACATTTCCAAAATCTAATAGAGCTGCAAGATTAAATTATTTTATCCCCATTCAAGTTCGCGGAGTGCTAAACCTGAAGTCAGCTGCTTGGCTGGTGGAAATTGGTTTTGGCCCTAAGGTTCTAGTGTGCCTTGCTCTATGTGCCCAATGATGTGGAAGCAGCTCCGATCATACAGGTAATTTCATACCCCAGAAACAGAGCTTTTTTTTTTGCCTTCATGCGCCACTGAGCAACTTTCATAGGAATGAACAGGGTCCTGCTGCCAATGCTGTATCCAGCTCTCTTAATACATCCATAGCTACACCTCTAACTGAGATAAGGTTAATCCAATACCAATTTCAATATCAGATATGCCTCCAATGCTGCGTAAAATGCTGGATCAGTATCAGGGAGAATGCAACCATAATTTATTAATAAATTTAAAAGTAGCTCAACACCCTGGTAAATTGGCAGTTTTTCTAGAAATTCATTTTTCTTTGCGTCTCTAAAACAGCAGCCTACACAGCAAGGTACACTGTGCAGCTGTTGGCAACTACTGTTTTAGAGATTTCCAATAAATAATTTAACTTTAGCTGTTACGAAATGTCAGAAATCAGGCCATAATTTACAGGGTACAAGGTAGTGGTGGGAATCCCCAGAGGATCTACCATAGAATATTACTACAATGCTTAAGTCACGATACAATATTATTCTGATTTTAAATATGTTGCGATATGCTGAGTATTGCGATTAAATATATTGTGTTGTAGTACCTTTTTTTTTCAAATGCAAATTATGCCCCCAAAAGAAAACTTCGACAACATCTGTTTTATCTTATCAGATAAAGTTTTCAGTCTTTTCATCTCACTTCAGTCATTTTTTTGCAGCAGCAATATTTATCTAGTGGAATGACTGAAAAAGCAATTAAAAATATTATTCTAGGCTACTTGAAGTTTAATTTGTATTCATCATATCAATATTTCAGACTGTAAAATAAAATAAAAAGAACATAGATATTTCGCACTGTGTGACGATACGATAACGCCACACAAAAATATTGCGATACTATGCAGTATCGATTTTTTCCACCAGTTAAATGGCAACATGCACAAGGCTTTAATTTCAAGGGGTAGAACTAGTGTTGCCAATTTAAAGCTGCTACAAGGAACTTTTAACTGGATATGCAAAAGTCTCTCGTTTCTGCTGATGTCTGTGCGTGACCTACAACAGCAAATGAGACCATCGGTGTGAAGATAAGCTATTTCTATATAGTGTATATCCATACCTTTAGGAAACTGTCTCCGGGTCCGCCCCAGGTCGCTTCCAGGACGAAACGATTTACGGCACTCAGACGGCACACGTCATCTTACCTAGCTGCTTACATTTATAGTGACTCTTATAAATAGTCGCTATTCCTCCTCCTCGACCCGACGTCCGCGGGGAGTTAAAATAGCAGCAATCATCGGGTAAAAGTTCTGTGAAAGCACTGGACTCACCAACAGTCAGCCACGTCTCAGTCACACAGAGAAAATCCAATCCTCGGGAAGTCAGGAAATCCTTCAGGATAAACGTTTTGTTCGCTAGCGATCTAGCATTTACCAGCCCAATCCTGGCAGGAGCCGGCGGGTCCACGGCGTTAGCTGTCCGGGGAGCCACACACAGAGGCCGCAGGTTGCGCAGATTCACCCCGCGCCAGCGGGGACGAGGAGAGCAGGGGCCGCGGGGCTGGAACACCTCATCCGGGCCGACGACAGGTACCAGCCAGGCGTCGACAGGGTCCAGCGAGTGCCGAGAAATAAAGAGGCGAGGCACCGCTCCATACTCAGTCCAAGAAGCCGTGGAAGTGCTCGCCAAACAGGCCTTCAGCCTTACCAGCCGACCGCTGCGTTTACCCCGGCGGCGGTGGCGCTTACGCCGGAGAGGTGGAGCTGGGGCGCGGCAGAGGTGAGCTGGGATCCCCGATAGGAGCGGGGGCAAAGTTTTCCCGTCTTGTTGTTTCATTCATCCCCAAAACAAACACATGCGCGAGCCAGGTAAGCGTCTTTACGACAATACGCGCTAGAGCTCATGGGAAATGTAGGCTTCATTCCGGCAAAACACTACGGCTTTTGTCCACAGGGTCGCCACAATCAACTCAAAATGAAAGTTCCTTGTAGGGGCTTTAAATAGCAGCCGGAAAAAGAAATAAAAATAATAAATTACAGCTGTATTATAAAACTTAGATTAAAAAAAATCAGTAATATTGGCCAGTACGCAAGCACAGGTACCAGAATCAGTATTGTCAAGAAACAAACATGTAATGGAGCACCTCTAATCTGAGGTGCAGCATATCTCTTTAAGACCCTCACTTTTTTTGGTTGTTTTTCAGTCCTTTTATAGACAGTCTCATGTTACAAACATTAGACATGCCATATTGATGTTTTCAGAAGGTAGGCTACCCAGAAAGGCAATCATCTTGGATGGGAGTGTTGCAGACCGGTTCAGGGCCACAAGGACACTATATGATTCTGCAAAGAAAAATCCAATTACTTAATAAGAATAATTTGCAGTACTGTGTTTTTCTTTATCTTGTTTTCATTTGTGCGGAGCAGTCCAGTGGTCCATTTCTTTTTTTACTGCATTTGTTTATATTTTAGGGAGTTTTAAAGCCAAACACGTCAATCTGCTTTTAAGGGTTAATGGTCACCCCAGTAAATCAACAATAATCCACAATAACAGAAAGACTGAGCACAAAAACAATCACGAGCAGGAGAGGAGAGAGAGCAGAGACAGTGGCGGCTGCTTGGCGATGTCAAGACTGGGGATATGAGTGGAGCAAATGAGGATGAACCAGTCACTGCTCCAGACAGGCAGCTGAATAGACGAAAAGAATGGAGAGACAGGATGGGAGGGCGAGAGGGAGGGGAGGATCGGGGAGAATGCTATTGTGAGCACCTACAAGTGATGGCAGAATCTGGGTGCTGGGTGTCACTTTGGAACAATCACAACTGACGTCCCAGGTGGTGTGCAGCGGGAAAAGGGGGATTCGCCTTCCAGGGCTGCAGCATTTTCCTTCCTAATCATACTTGGAAATAAATATTGTGCCAAAAAAACAGCCCAGACATGTCATCAACACCAAAACAAGCCCAGATGATGAGAGTTAAAGGAATGTGACGAGTTTTTCAGGGATCTGAAGGAAGGTCTCATTGTTTCACTTAACGTGATGAGTATATAGACGTTATAATCACTCGAGGACACATGAAAAACATTACAATACTTTGAATCTACAGACATGAGCAACTCTGTGAGGCTGTACTTTAAACAAACTGCTAGCATCAGCATGCTAAGACACTCACAATGACAATGCTAACATGCTGAGTTTCGCTTGTTGCCATGCTAACATTTGCTTATTAGCAATAAACAGAGTTGAGGATGATGGGAATGTACCAAAGTTATTGGAATTTATCCTCAGGGGAAGATGTACGTCTGTACATGAATTCCATGGCAACCCATTTCATAGTTGTTGAGACATTTTACTTTAAACCACAACTGCCAACCTCATGGTGACCAGTGGTAAAGTCAGAGGATCACCAAATCACTATGATTCATCCTCTGGAAACCATGAATGTCTGTATAAATCTTATAATAATTCACCAAAAAGTTGAGGAGATACTTCAATCAACAGAAAGTTTATCTGGTTGACTTTAACCATGATAAAAACACGAACCACAAGTACGTCATATACGTTGATACAGGATGAATACAGTACCTGAACTGGTAGTACATCACATTCATAGAAAAATTACCTTCCAATACTACAAAGACAAGCAAAGACGATCAACCCTTTTACAGTTGACGTCTTGAAAAATCTGTGCGCACATGTTGGCGATGGGAATGGTGTTTTGCACCAGCTACTCAGAAAAGTAAGCAAACATTGAACTGTTCCAAGCATCAAAATGGCTGTTGCATGTTCTCTTGTCAGAATCGATATCCCAACAGCGGACCGTGCTACTGTGAGTGAACGACAAGTGACCGAGTCAGACTCGAGTCGAGACAACATGGCTGATGCAATCACCGAACCACAGCGCATGAACTGTTCTGCCACAGCACTGAATGAATGACCTAGCACTCACTTACTCAGACTCACGTCAAGATTGTTCTTCCGACTTTAGTGTCTTAATGAGCTATAAGTTGTGATACGGAAACAGCATGGACGCTACAAAGACGATGTGTTGAATTTTATGCACAAAGCGTTTAAAACACACAATGGTAACAAAGACCAAAGGAAACTGATCAGGTGAGTCATGAAATACTAGCAAGACCAAATTTTTTCAGATCATTCCAATACCACATAAATGCAGCACAAGGCTGCAGAGGTAACTGGGACATCTGATACTTGCCCCTCAAAGAATGGCGAATTGTTGGTTTCATTGACATTTCTGTAACATTGTATTGAGCTTATATAGTCTACCTACACACAAATGGGATGCTGAATCAATGCATTATGTTGAACATTTTATCTCTATTAATATATACTTTACGATAGTAATGTGTTGAAAAGAAGTTCTGTGGGGTGGGCAGCACTAGCTGCCATACAGGCATGTACTTTATCACAAGTCTCTTTTTCACCAAACACTTTCAATATGGTACCTTTGGAACCAACAGTAACCCTTCAGACATGGTACCTAGACCCTAGTGTTTCCAACACAAACAGTTCTCTTTAGGCCCATTTCCCATTTCCACTGAAGAAGTTCCTGGTACTATTTGGGGGCAGGAACTACTACAGGAACGTCCTCTCGCTCGGCCCTCTCAACCGCCGTGTCTCCACTGAGAGAGCAGAGTAGGAGGAAGGTTCCTGTAAAGTTACGGGCTCTGGATGTGACGTAATCATTGCGCGACCATTTTGACCGGGGCGACATAGGGGCGTAGGGACACCATTAGCCGTTAGCGGTGTCTGTAATAAGTTATTACAGCGGTGTCTGTAATAACTCCGGTCACAAAATATTTTTTCCAGCGGATGTCTTAGTTACAACATGATTGAGCTAACTGGAGTAGTTTCATGTCGTATCCGACAACGGGAGGCTTTTAACAGATGACGTCCTGATGTTAGCTTTGCTGCTGCTGTTAGCTGTCGCTGTCAGCTGATGCTTTCTAGACATTGTGATTTCCCAAAACTGAATAAATACCACACATAGCAACACAAAACTGCTTTGCTAGCTCAATCATGTTGTAACTAAGATATCCGCTGGAAAAAATATTTTTTCCACGGACCGTGACCGGAGTTATTACAGACACCGCTAACAGCTAACGGTTAGCCCAGCTAATCTACGATAACTATGTTGTTATTTACAAAACGTCACATTCCACCTTGAGTATATCCAATCAGTACCAAGTAAACCCCAAGCCCCAGCCAGGAGTCTCTCGGGGCCGTTCTGAGTACCTACTCCGAGGCAGGGACTTGTTTAGCCCCTGTAAAAGTTCCAGAGCTCTGTCCTTTGGGGGTGGTTCCTGCGGTGGAGACACGCACCAACGGCCCCGGCCCCGGCCCCGTAAATTTACCCCGAAGTTCCTGCGGTGGAAACGGGCCTTTTAATGTGGGCAAGGTTGTTGTCACTCACTGCTCTGTTCACAGCTCCACCTTTTAGTACCAGATCTGTGTGCTAGGTACCCCAACAACATCCACAACTTTTCACAGTGGAAACAAAAAAAAAAAGTGTACCAAAGTGAACTGAATCATACTGTACTGCTTGGTGGAAATGAGGCTATAATGTCACGGAGAAACTGACACCGAAGTTTACTAAAAATATGAAACTCGAAGGTTTGAAAGATTTGATACATTTCGTCAGCGCTGTTTTCTAACTGTAAAATGGTCTGTACATCTCATTACAGCAACAAGTCCTCATAACAGTTAGGAAACTACAACTGCTAGATATAATCATCATTATTATAAAAGCCCAACATTAACCGCCCTGCTAAATAAAGGTCACTCTACTTCCTACACTGGTGCTGGGCAGAAACTGTATACTGTGTATAATTTCCCAGTGTGAGTACTATTCATAAGGGGAGTGGGCAGTTCTTTCAACAGTCTGTAGTTGTGAGCAATTTGACTTTTTGTTTTTGGCAGTGAGCAATTTGTAAAACCTCCCAGTGCTGAAAGGAAGGTCCATCACTGAAAACACTTTAAGTGAAGTGGACACACGGCACTGACGACTGGTAATGACTCTTCAGTGATCTATTGGCCACAACAAGCGTTGATGTACTGACGTCACATCGGAGATAAGGTGTGCTGTCTGCAGCTTTTAGTCAATCTTTTTCCAGTGTGGGGGGGACATATTAGGATAATTACATTTTTACATCTGGGTTTTTACTTATTATTCAGTATATGCATTATGGTGCTCTGTACCTTTCCCTCTTCAATGCATCGCAGATGTTATGATTCTGTGTACCAGGGATATTCTGCTTTTACATGGATTTAATGGCACTGATGAGTCAGATGCTGACTTTCATACAGAAAACACAGAGGAAAGCAGGACATGAAGCAGCCAATATGACTATATAACCATTAGTAACCTGATGATTTCATCTTCATGTTGAGATTTTTCCCAGGTTCCATCTCTGAGTGTTCCAGGTTTAATTTTGGGAGCATTTCAGGTGTTCAGCCACATATTAATCAGCAGCACAGACATATTTAGCTCTAAACAGTCTCCTTTCACCCATCAGCATCACTTTGTATGCCAGGAACGTAATGCCTGGTGGTTCAAAACACAATGTTAGATAGTTAGTCTGTCTGTTAGAATATCTGCCATGAAATTTGGAGAGCAGATTGGCCTTGGGCAAAGGAACTGTCGATTAGATTTTGGTGGTGATCCGGATCTGGGATTTCTGCCGTTCCACAATTATTGTTTTTTATCTTTAATCATGGAGCGGCTGGAGATAGAGGCTTGATGTAAAATCCTAAAGGTACGTTTTCAAGGTCAGGAAATCAATTTAACTCAAAATGTCAGTGAAGGGAATTCAGAATTGCTCAAGAATTGATCAGTGTCGACACACAACACTTCCCCCTTCACTTCTGGCATTGTATTTTAATGTAAATTTGACCCTTTCCAAGCTCACTCATGTCCAAAAATATAAATCTGCCTACACCAGCCACATTGGCTTCGTACTTCAACTATTCAGATGTGAATTTAAGTTTCATTTAATGATATTCACTACAACTTTTTCATCATTTCTGACTGTCCACTGTAGTCTGAATGTGGGTAGCTTACAGTCACTTAACCTAATGTATGCTGGGTTATTGTCTTGTGCACACAAGTTATTATCTTGAGGGAACAAGTTATTGTCTTGAGGGAACAAGTTACTGTCTTGTGCACTGGGGTTAATGTTCTTGTGGGAACAAGTTATTATCTTGTGGGAACAAGGTAATTATTTAATGCACACAGATTATTATCTTAAGGGAACAAGTTAATTACCTAATGGGAGCAAGGTATCTTGAGGGAACAACTTATTGTCTTGTGCACACAAGTTATTATCTTGAGGTAACAAGTTATTGTCTTGAGGGAACAAGTTATTGTCTTGTGCACTCGGGTTAATGTTCTTGTGGGAACAAGTTATTATATTGTGGGAACAAGGTAATTATCTTATGCACACAAATTATTATCTTAAGGGAAAAAATTAATTCCTAATGGGAGCAAGTTATCTTGAGGCAACAACTTATTGTCTTGTGCACATAAGTTAATTTTCTCATGGGAACAAGTTATTATGTTATGCTCACAAATTATTAAGTTAAGGGAACAAGTTAATTACCTAATGGGAGCAAGTTATCTTGAGGCAACAACTTATTGTCTTGTGCACATAAGTTAATTTTCTCGTGGGAACAAGTTATTATGTTATGCTCACAAATTATTAAGTTAAGGGAACAAGTTAATTACCTAATGGGAGCAAGTTACCTTGAGGGAATAAGTTATTGTCTTGTGCACACAAGTAAATTTTCTTGTGGGAACAAGTTATCATCTTGTGGGAACAAGTTATCTTAAGGGAACAAGGTAATTACCTTATGGGAACAAGTTATTGTCCTTTGTACACAAAGTAATTATCTTTTTACTTGTTCCCACAAGATAATTAATTTGTGAACACAAGATAAAAAACTCAGCTTTCGGGATTTTAGAGGTTCTAAAAATTCTTTAAATTTTGATCAAACTAAGTGAGAATCTGTGCGTGTTTCAGTCAACTGCATTAATGTAAAAATACTCAAGAAGATATTAAAAGATGATTGCCTCTTTTTAATCAAAGACAGGAGCGACATACAACAAGGGCCTCATTCTGGAATATGGACGTTACATACACCCCCAACCTCTGCTCTGTTTAGTCTTTACTACTTGGTCTTTTTGAAATGACACAAAGAGAACAGAAAAGAATGAGAGGCATAGTAATGTCGAACAATGTCTCCAACAGCCCTCATCACAACTTCTCCTTTGTAGAAACGCCAACTCTCTGACCTCAGCCAAACTTCACAAAAATGAAAATGATAATGTGTATACAAACTGTTGGAAAAGAATCATTTCCCGACAAGATAACCTCAGTCTCATAAAATCCATACACTATTTAGGGTGAGATTGCAAGGGAAACTGGTATTTAACTATTGTTTGAACACCCAACTAAAGCGAAATCTGTACCAAAGATTGGCGACAAGACAAAACTGTTTGAGAATGTTGCAGGAGAAAGTCGCTCTGTGGAAACTGGCCCGTCTGAGCTTGAATCCAGCTAATGGAATTGTTTTAATTCAATACAATTCAGAAGCCTCCGATGTTGCAACGATTAGTCAATTAAAAAATCGAAAATTGTAATAATTTAAGTATTTATTTTCGGCTAAAAAGCCAAACATTTGCTGGTTTCATGCCTCATAGATGTGAGAATTTGTTTGTTTTCTTTGTCACAAATGATAATAAACTCAATAGCTTTGGATTTTTGGTTTCACTGTATTCAGACTTAACTTGACCAACAATTAATTAAGAAAATATTGGGCGGATTAATCACTAAGGAAAATAATCGTTAGTTGCCGCCCCACTGACAATATCAGTAAATGTCCCGCATGTGTTTTCTTGGCTGCTTCCCACTGTCTGCTTGGCGCTTGGCCACTAGCAGTGATTGAATGTCTCGGAGGGAGGTGTGCTTAGATGGAAACGGTGACACAGAAGATGACGATATGTGTCAATGTTTTCACTTTGTATTGATAATACTGGATCATCGAATCCATGTATCGATCCACACTGATGTATAGTTACACCACTGGTAGAAACACAACTGTAGCAAGTATTCCACTACCATTATCCACATTTATATTTTAAGATGCTACAAGTTATATCCAGCACAAAAAGGCCTGAAAAGCTAGAGTACAGACAGCCATGCTATGGAGACAATACACTGTTACGCCTCTTTGCATTGCTGTAAGTTGTCTAAACCCGTCTTGACACAAATCTTTGGTCTGAACTGGGCTTTATTCTTTTATTTGAATGTAGGGTTTGCAGCTGTGAAGAAGAAATCGTCCCCACATCCCTGTAAAAATACAATGGCTGGCGTGTCCTAAGAGTTGTTCAATTATTTACTGCCTATGGAGCAGCTCCAGGATTCCTCTCTAGATCATCAGCACTACAATCTGTCACCACTACAATCTGTCTCTCTGTTGTTCAGCTTGAAGAGAGCCTTGTTGGAATTCATAAATTAAAACTGAGCTCTGCATATCACAGACATGACACACGAATCCTCCTTTTTGGGGTGGATTTACCTCGTACATGCTAATAAACCCAAATTATCCTGAAATTGTTGCTGCTCATCAGCGGAGCATTATGAGCAGATCAGAGACACAAATCAAAAGAAATAAAAAGGAAACCGAGCCAGCCGCTAATGATGTGTGGATTGTTAAACAGCCGAGTGAGACACCAGGAGGTTTCTCCATGGTGTTAGCCAAGAAAAAAAAATGATTTAGAGAGAAAGAGACAATAAGATGGTGAAAGGAAAAAAAAAGAGAGAAAGAGATTCAGCAGCTTTGGAAGGAGGGACTGGCAGGCTGACTCAGAGGGAAGAGCACAGAAGAGGAAGTGTTTTCATCTTCCCTCACGCCTTTCCATCCTTTTCTATTTCCATCTTGCTACATCTATCACTCTTTTCTCCTCTCTTACTTTTCTCTCCGGTATTGTTCTCTCCGTCAAGAGTTGTCATGACAAGGCTGTTTATTTCTAATGTTTGACATTTCGCCCCGTGCCGCTCGCCTGAAAGAACACACCGGGATGAATGCTCCGCGATTTTCAAAGGAACATCTTGTTATTAGCCAGCATTTCCCCATTCTAACACACTCGGCACGCAGATAAACACTCTGCCGCGCCAATGCATCGGCGTACACACACATGTACGTGCACGCAGAGAGCTGCACATAGGGGCGCAGAGGTGCATTTAAAAATGGAAAGATCTATCAGGCTTTTTAACCTTTCATCTCCGAGCAGAGAAAAGCAGGTTTCTGACTCCCACATCATGTTTCAACCCTCAGCCGCATCCTCTCCTCCCTCCACCTCCCTCCGGTTCTTTCCATCTCCTTCCTCCTCCGTGGGATCAAATTAAGGTAGTAGATTAATAAAAAGATGTGGGCTCTGGTCTGAATGTGTGTTAATGGAGGCTGGAGGCCACTCATTGTGGCGTTCTGACCATCAGAAGAGGAAAAGGGAGGATTTGGATTTATTCCCTCTTTTACCCAGGTCTTTGCCATTTCCATCTTCTGATGGCATTCTAATGATTTTACACTCATCTTTCTTGCTTTGTCTCCTATTTTTCCTTCTCTGTCAGCGTTATTCCAATTCTCCAGTTTTTGTATGATCTGCCTGGGTCTTGACGCACTGACCGAACAATGTTTTCTAGAGCAGTGGATATCAAAGGCAGGCCCGTGGACACCCGAGGGTTTGACATTGTGTCTCCAGAAAAATGCTGTATATTTATTGCAGTGTCATTTTAAGCAATATTTTTGACAAGCTCTTGTATCTTATTGACCTAACTGGAGAGTGAAAAGGCAAAAGCCATTTAAGGACCTTTAGGGACCTAATAATGACCAGCAACATTGTCTCTTTTCAGTACAGTACTGGGAGCTTAAATCACTCTCCATTTTTCCTTCATTGGATCAGTTATCCTGTACCTGGCCTGGATTCGGGACAGGAAGTCCACACAACTACACTGGTTGCATCAAGGGAAAAATCATGGTCATGATTAATGAAAAACTTGGCCTCTTTCTGAGAGGGTGTGTAGGTTTGTCATCGGAGTCTCATTTTTTATGTGAATTAAATCAGGGTTTCCGAACTGGTGGATCCCGGTCCAAAAGTGGGTCGCAGGTCCAGTCTGCCTGACCACAAGCATTCTCAGAACCCATCGGCTGTATTCAGACGGTGATACAGCCTCTGGGGGCAGACCCCCGATTTTTTGGCATTCCAGTTTGATTTGGGCGGAGGAGGCGAATTTCCGTTTCCGACTTCCGTTTATATATAAGTAAATATGCTGAACCATTGCGATGGATTCAGAGTTTGCAGTTACGCCAATTATGTTCCGCCTCGTTAGTTCACTGCACGGACCGTTTAACCCGGCAACAACTGCAGCCTTCACTGCACGGACCGTTTAACCCGGCAACAACTGCAGCCGGCTCAAACGTGAATTGGTCAATATCACACGGACTACAAACAGCCTACAACCGGAAACCAGGGCTCTTCCGCTCTTCTTCCAGAGGCAAGATCTCCGGGGTTTGCCTACAGACTCTACATTCACTGAATGTAGAGTCTGTATATAGAGACTAGACCACAAGTGACTCAGGAACGTTTCAAGTTTTGAAAAGACTATCTTTTTTGTTTTGTTTTTTAAATCCAGTGAATTTCTAACAGAGGTTTTATTCTGTGTGAGTGACTAACGGACAGCTTCTTGACAGAGACAGCAAACCGGCTCAACGACATGGCCAAAACGCGAGTGCACCGCTAAATCTATTCAACTGTGTTGACCTTGAACTTGTGACTAAGGTCAAATCTGGACCCTGTGGCTGGACCAGTTGGAAATGACTGAATTAAATGACAGAAATATGAAAGGGTTTCCAGGACAGCAAATTCTATTAAAGGTATTCTGTGCAGGAATTTTCCGCTGCTGTTTGTACAGAATATCGCCATCGAAAGTGAACGTGAAAGTCAACCCAAGCTTTGCTGGGTACTGCTTTGGCACTGTACTGGCAAATTTAGTGGCTTCCTCTTGGATGCATGCTGCTTACAGTCTGGCACCTGGTCGTTGCCTTTTAATATTGTCCCAAATTCACCTGTGTTGTGACCAGGAAGTCTTTGCAGATAAATACACTGCAACACACTGCTAATGAGTCATAAGTGATGATTGAGAGGGATTCGTTTTGTATTAGTCTATACATTGTTCTTTAGGAAAACCATGCATGGTATACCTTGGTATACCTTTAAGAATCTGCAGCTCTATGTGACTTACAGCTATTTTTTGCCCATTATTTTTGGTTTGGATTTGGTCTCAACCCCCGCAAATAAAACCAACACACACAGCACATTCAAGAACATTGTACCCTCTCTGCACACGCACGTCAAAATGGTGAAGAGGCACAGTAAACACAGCTTGTGGAATATTCCAGAGAGAGTGGGATATATTCCTGAGGAGCTGGTAAACCAGTCCAGCTAAACCCTACAACAAACAGATTTCCAACAGATGCCTAAACTTGAGGATTCATCGGCATATCCATTTTTTTTCTGGTAGATGTGTAAGGAACATCAAGGCCCCACAATGCAACACCAAATTTAAACCAACTTTCCTATTTGGATCCAATAAAGTCTTATCAAATGGTGGCCCATGGCCTTAATATGAGTCTGTCTGGGAATCCATCAAATGAAAACATTTGCTCAGGAGAGATAGATAAGCAACAGTACAGCAGAGAGTAGGTCGATAGGCTGACACCAAAAAGCAGGATTTACTCAAAATGGATTAGATAGCCTTACTTCTAAACTGTATATTGCAATTGACAGCTGGAGATGGATCAAAGCCAGCACAGTGCGAGATCCTGGCAAGGTTTGGCCAATTCCCATCAAGTCAACTGGACGTGGAATTTGTCCATAGGTGCCTGATCCAATTCGCGGCACTGACGCGGACGTGAAGTGAAATTGAACAGTGAACTGAATGCGCGAGGCAGTGTTATTGGTCTTCTCCTCCGCTGAGGGAGACAGAAGGAGAAGGCCACTCTCTCTGAGGTGTTGTGCACACCTTGTAGGCTGCCAAGCCCCATTAGAGGGTGACAAACAGACGTCCACTCGGCTCAGCGCTGTCAGACCCCGGTAATGAAAGACACATCAGCCTTAGAAAAAGCAGAGGAGGAGGAGAACAACAACAGGCCGTGCACTGACACAAACACATTTTAAGACTAATGGCTTAAATGCAACTGCACTATGTAGAAATGGCGGGTACGGAAAAAATGTTCTCTAAACTATGTAATGAGAAGAAGGCGAGGGACAAGAAAAGTAAAAATAGGTAAAAGATAATCATACAAGATGAAAGAGAGAGACATGAAGAGCAGAGTCTGCGAGATCAAATGAAAGAGAAAACGTGCAAAAGCAGAAAAGAATAAAATTACAAGGGTCCTTTGTGACTCATTCAGCTTCATGTCGGTGCCACGCTATTAAACAGCAAGATACAACGTCAATAATTGTCTCTGTTTCAGCCACATTGCTATCAAGTGATTTAGTGGTACTAGTAAAGCCCTAACATAACAAAGCATCTATCTTAGACGCTGTGGTGGAGAACTGCACTCTCCATAATAAAGCTGGTTTAGAGTGTTTCTATTCCCTTTGCAATGAATCAGAGTTGCACTTTGTGAGGCGTGCACGAATCCATAAGTACATAATAATGAATTATACACAAGGTGGCAGACAGTTGCAGCTCCAGACATTATGGATTGAGCAGTTTGGGAGTCTTGTCATCATAACCTATGGACGCTGCTGTAGGAACAGTCTCTTGCTGATGCGGAGGGGATAGGGAGGCAGATTGTGTCATTCTCTGTCCCCGCCTGCTTTGTAATCTTACCAGAGAGAAAGGATGAGACTTGGCTCTGTCCGGGGGGAAATGTATTTTCTCTGCTTGGATGTATTTCTCCCTCAGTGCCGCCTTGAAAGAGTGCAGAGAGGAAAGGCAGAGAAAGAGAGTGACACCGGTGTTTGGGGGTTATCGAATTGATTCATTTAATGGCGTTTGTAGCACATCAAACGTCGCACTTTTCACTGTTTTGCCTCTCAAGTCAAGCGGAAAGAAGTGTGATGAAAAGTTATGAACTCGAGAACAGAAAACCTAGATGACAAAGCAGTTGATGGCTCGGGGGATGTCAGTTGGACCGATATCAGTTTTTAGCTGTAAGACCAATAAACTGGTATTTTATTAAAATTGTTTGATTAGATTCACTGGTGGACACTATTAGAAATAAAGGTGCTGACTGGAACCGGCTTGTCCCCATAGGACAACCCTTTCTGGTTCCTGGTCGAACCCTTTATAAAGGTTCCACTTGGAGCTCTTTCACACTCCTTTCCCATCAACATGGAAAAGGTTTCGTTTTGGTTCCTGCACCAATCTGGAGTTTGGAACCTTTCGGAGCATAATGACCAAAAATATATTGGTTCGGAACCCAAAATTTTGGTTCTCAGCTGGAACCAAAAATAGCATGTTTTTCTTGACCTGAAGGTTGAACCGTGAGGACATCGGTGGGCATGTCATATTCTACAGGTTTGAAAGAGAGGATGGAGAAGGCAACAATCGAGAAGTCAAGCGAGGAATCGTCAGAATAAAGAGCATGGAGTGCTCTAATTAATATTTGGTCCATGGTTGTTTTTTGGTTGTCAAGTAACTGCAATAAAAGAACAAAAGCTTTAAGGTAACTAGTGTGATCCGCCGTCTTGTTGCTGTTGTTGACTTCCACTGTGCTTCAGTCAACGCCCTCTATTGACAACGCATCTTCGATTACAAAAGGTTCAACACGTTCTCATCTCAACTCAAATATCACCACTTGGTCAGCGGACTTTCATGTCTACATATGACACGCTGAGTACGCTCCTGCGTCTGTTGTTGACAGTCCAGTACGCCGCATGTAACGTGCATTGTGTAATAAAACTTACACCCTTTCACAGCGGAATGATACACCGCTAGCCAGCATTAGTGGCATAATGTACAGCCGCAAAAGGTGTTTCAGTTTTAATCTCGCTGGACAGTGTCAGTTTGGATTGCTGCTAGTAACTGCATGATATAACAAGCCGAAAAGCCCCTACGTGGCAGGCAGTAGAGGAGGTGGATGCGCCCAACAAACCCCAGACATTCATTCGGAGACTGCTGTTCGCTTCCCGTGTGTATGATTAGCCAAACCGTGAGTTTTTCTAAGCCTAACCATGTGCTTCTGTTGCACAAGGATATTAACTTAAAGGCAAAGCATTTTACTGATGTTATAAGATTATTTTGAAAAAGACTGTACGTATCTTTGCCTTTTTGCGTTGGTGTCTGACGCCAAAATCATTGACAATGCGGTATTTGACGAGGTCAGAATGAGGACAGGCTAAATGTACTTGTACTCGTCGTACTTGTCGTCCTCCGCTTATCCGGGTCCGGGTTGCGGGGGCAGTAGCCTCAGCAAAGAAGCCCAGACAGTCCTCTCCCCAGCCAATTCCGTCAGCTCTCCCGAGGGAACCCCGAGGCGTTCCCAGGCCAGCCGGGTGATGTGATCCCTCCAGCATGTCCTGGGGCGGCCCTGAGGTCTTGGACATGCCCAAAACACCTCCCAAGGGAGGCGTCCGGAAGCCATCCTTACCAGATGCCCAAACCACCTCAACTGGCTCCTCTCGATGTGGAGGAGCAGCGGCTCTACTCCGAGTCCCTCCCGGATGTCCGAGCTCCTCACCCTATCTCTAAGGCTGAGCCCAGCCACCCTGCGGAGGAAACTCATTTTGGCCGCTTGTGCTCGCGATCTTGTTCTTTCGGTCACTACCCAGAGCTCGTGACCATAGGTGAGGGTTGGAGTGGACAATCCACCCTTTTCCAGCTGAATGGTTCCAGTTTAAACTGGGCTAGTTCACTAGATAGCACCGCAGTTCCAAGAATCCTTAATGGAACCAGCTCAGGAACAAGGGCTGCTTTGGGTCCATTTTTATTTACAGTCTTTGGTTCAATACATGTACGCAATTCAAGGGGTATTCCGCGTATGTCTACATTTAAAAATAACATTTAAAACATGGGTTAACAGTTGAATATTTTAGAGTAAGGATATTTTTACACCAATGCTTTGAACATTCCTTGAAGTACTCTTTCTTCCAAAAAGGGTTATTTGGATGAAAACACTCCTTAATGGAACCCTTGATCTTACAATAATAATAATAATAATCTTCCCTATTCTAAGAGGTTTAAATATGCTGCTTTCCAGTCAGTCAAGAACAAATTTCAGGAAACCCGTTCTCAGTTTTTGGTCATTTCTGGCCATTGAAACCATTGCATGTAAACTTATAAAATACTGCCACAAAAAACAAACAAAAAAAAAACAGAGGAAAAGTCTGTTAGACGCTTTTATCAGCCCAACCAAAAAAAACACATCTGATAGCTTTATCTGAATGTGTGTATAAATGTGTGTATGTGAGTCAAGGTTCCCCTCAATGGAAAATGACACACTGACATTTCCATCGTGGTGTGGATGCTTGAAAAGCAGCACACCATGAGTAACACCAACACCACTGAGCAATTCAATACTGGCCTGACAAAATCATTATGCCGTTTCCTCTTAGGTTAAAACCCCACACTACACGGCCACTTAGGAATATGGATCAGACTTGTAAAATGGTGAAAGGGCAGGTTAATGCAATCAATTATTTTTTTTTAACAGTAATTGCTATGCAAGAGTCCTTGACATACCCACACAGTCTATCTCCGTGTAATGTAATGGGCCTCAATGATTCTTTTGTGTGGGTTTTTGCTGTAGTTGGCCCCCTGATGACATTTAGAAAGGGACAAAAGATCAGTCCATTGGAAAAATCACATTTTATGGTTAAGTCCCTGTTTTAGGTACAATTAAAGCAAAACACTGTAATGCACTAGACAGTCGTCAGAGCGAATGACTCCCACAAGGCTGCACAATCCTTGATATCTGTTTGTTTTTTAATGAAAGATACAGTAATGTTTAGAAATGTTTACATCTGGGTTGCTATCAGCGGCAGCATCGTGATGGCTCGCTGATGGCAGCAATGACTTTTGAAAAACCAAGAAGAAAGAGCCGAGCTAAATTTCTGTGACATTTACACTGATCATGTTCCTGTAAAGCTTCCAATGGGCGAAATGTCATCAAATTTATCAGGATCACTCATAGTTGATATGTGCGTGTCATTTGAATGTGAGGAGACAAAGGGACCCTGCTGAATGTAAATAGGGACGATGCACTTACTTTACACAGGGTATGTCTTTACCGTCAGGGCCAAGGCATGAATAATACTTATATGTTCACATAATGACCAGACTTCCTACAGTTTAAGGCAGATTTAAAGGGATATTTTTCCGATTTTCAACTAGCTTTGTATCAAAACTACTATATGTGGGTAGTATGTGAGAATGATCGGTGGTAAACTTCTGTCCATCTAACCAGCGCCCAGATATCCCTGCTCATCTGTCAGCTCAAAATTTCTCTGGCTCTTGGGCTGTTGCTCCAACTACACATTTTCATATGGCCGCCACCACAGGCACAAAAAAATGTATACGATTTATAGTTGTGCGCCAGCTCTATGCAGAGCCTACAGCATAGCCTAAGCTGTTGTGAGCATTTATACTTGTGAGGTGGTGTGTCTGTGTCACTCTGCAGTTACTCCTCCAAAACACTAGTTGGCGATGGGGTTTCTGTGACGTGCTGTAAAGTTTAGTTGATTCAAAACACACATTAAACACACATTAAACATGGCTTAATAGAGACAATTTCAAACACACATTAAACACACATTAAACACATATTAAACATGGCTTAATAGAGACAATTTCAAACACAAGTACACAAATCAGCTTCACTATAACTCGCAGCATTCACAGACAAACACTTGTCTTTATCTGGACACATTTTCCCCACAAATACAACATGCTAACGTTATTAGCACAAGCCTATGGCATTTTACATTGTATAAATTAGCCTAGCAGCTAGCGGACTTTTCCTCTACTCATATGAAGCCAGGGACAACAGCAACATTTAACAAAGGTAACGTCACAAAATTTGGCTCCATTACAACTCACAAGGTTCACTGACAAAACAACTGTCTTATACTAAACATGTTTTCCAAACAAATACAACATGCTAACGTTACTAGCACAAGCCTATGACATTTTACATTGTATAAATTAACCTAGCGACTAGCGGAGATTTCCTCTGCTCATATGAAGCTAGGATAAATCCTGAAGTATAAATCCCCAAAGGATAATTCACACGCAAGACTTAAAATGCTGATACAAAGACAGTAGTAAAAAAGAAAGGCAGGTTGGGACGGTGGATGGGTCACAAAACACAACACTTTCCTCTCGGACTTTGGCCAGGAAATTGCTGTTTGGTACCATGTGAACTTCTGAGTGAACTCTGAGTCATTTTAAGGTAGTTTGGCACCATGTTTCTTTTCCTAAACCTAACATCTATACCTATACATTAAGTACATACAGTAATCTAGTGCATGACGTCACACGTGAGGTGCTAATTCATAGGATACCATACAAAGCATTGTATGAGAATACACTGGGAAAAAAGATTAATACAATCCTACTTTCCGTATCTTAAACATTTTCAAGACTGTTAAAAGATTGATTTGAGACACTTTAACATCTATTAAGGCCTTATTTTTAGATGAATGAAGTCAATGCCATATAAGACTTTATAAGATTTACCCTGATGATACTGTAGATTCATCTTGAACTGAGAAATCTAACGACAGAAACTTGTTCCTACACCTCAAGATTCAGCTGTTATGAGCCAAAGTGTAAAGTGGCCACATGGTGGCTCCATTTATTCCAGATCCACACCAAAAACTAATTAGTTTCTCTGCCTGTGGTCTAACATTTCACCTCGTTTCATCGACACCGTACCCACTAACACCACTGTCTGAAATATTCTGCTAACTGGCAGACAAACAACACTGTATGTCCTCCTCCTCTGTGGAGGTAAAAATGTCCTTTCCTCATGCTCATAGTCTATATTGAAAGCTAATAACGTTATGTGGTGTGTACCGCTGTTTATATTTTTAAAACCTTCCATTAAACTCAACACAAATCTGGCAGGGAGCTACGTCAATGAGCAAATGAGCACACACCACATGAACACACACCACGGGGGGTTATAAGAAGGGGGCAGATTTTTCTCAGCACTCCGGGGACCCTCATTACAGCAGAGAGTGGGTGCAGGAAGACATGGCGGGGCGGGCATGTGAATAAAGCAGCATGGGGGCAAGATATTGGGACTTCTTGCGTCAGTCTGTTTCCTCCTTATTAGTCACCTTGTGGTACTGCATGTACGACTGACCACAATGCTGAGACGACTGCAGAGTGACTTTGTGCTGAGGTGTCTGCAATATGACAGCGAGGAAGCTTTTCATTTGCTTGTCAGGGGCAACATATCCGAGGAAAAAACCCACCTGCTGAGTTTACTGATGTCGCCTAACAAGATTTATGGGTGTTCAAGTTGTGCCTCTGCCTCTTTTTTTTTTTTCTCAAAGTTGGCCACTGCAGGTTTAAAGAATGGATTTATCCAAATTCTAAACCCATTTCTTTTCTTTACTCTCGCCATTATCCTACTGTGATTTCTGCCTTCACTGCAATACAAAAGAGGTGACTGGAGTTTAGTTTGAGGTGCTAACCGCACTGAAAATCTGATTTAAAAGATTCAGCTGTAACATGGCTTTCAACAATCAGGGTCCATATTTCATTCACACTACTCTTTGTTAAAGACGTAATTCAGATGAAAATTGTTTGCAGCAATATTTGGACATAATACCTAAAAAAAATATAACCACAACTATCTGTATGGCAAAACAGGGTAAGTACAAAAGTAAGTACAAAAATATGAATCAGAATTTGTGTCTGATATGGTTTGTCCACATGAAGGGTGTGCCATATCATCTTGTTCACGATAATACTGGCATATCTTTTATTACCACATGAAAAATTCATATTGTGACACTCGCGATATTTTGGCTTGTTGACATATTGACATCAAACTGTTACTCACGGCAACAACAAGCGTGGCTGACAGCGGAATTATTACAGACTCTGCTGTGGTTCCAAAAAGAGGAGCAGCTTCAGTAGTGTGGAATAAACTGTGGCGTCTTGAATGTTTTATGAATGGCCCCGGACTTCTCAAACTCTTTTAGTGACTTACCGCTCAGAGGGAACTCATTCCTACCTGCCTACCTACCTGGACCCGTCCCGTTAATTGGATCCACTCCAAAATGTAATGGCTTCTAAGTTGGACCATGCTACATGCCTCCACCAAGTTTTGTGAAAATGGGTTGGACAGTTTTCACGTAATCCTCATCCAAAAAATGAATGGAAGTGAATGGGCGGCCATCAATGTGTTCTAGTCCAGTATATTAAGTTATAAATGTACCAAATTTGGCGTTTTTATCGCAAAAATGAACAATTTTTTAGCTATGCCGCCCAGTTTGTTAGCAGAATTATACAAAAACTGCCTGACCGATTTTCACCACATTCGGCGGAGGGATGTAACACATGCCAACTTAGAATACATTACATTTTGGTGTTGATCCAACTCAGGGGGCGTGTCCACGGGCCGCCCACACATGGCCCCCATTCACTTCCATTCATTTTTTGCATGAGGATTACATGAAATTGTCCAACCGATTTTCACAAAACTTGGTGGAGGCATGTAGCATGGTCCAACTTAGAAGCCATTACATTTTGGGGTGGATCCAATTAACAGGAGGGGCCATGGGCAGGTAGGATTCAATTGCCTGCTCTGGCCACCAGGGGGCGATTTTCTGATGCCCCAATATCCAGATTTGTTCTTAATATATTTGTCAACACATGTGCCAAATTTGGTGCTTTTATCACAAAAATGAATGATTTTATGGCTATGCCGCCCCACTATTGGTAATGTAAACCTGTGTGACGCTCGCAGCTCAACAAAAAACTCCATATATGTGAGTGTGTGATAGTTGTGGTATCATAACAGCCTGTCACAGGTTACAGCGTGATGATTAGAGGAGAAATGGCAGAGCATAAAGGTCCAGGTGGAAAAACAACAACTCAGCCATTTAGGATTTTACTAAAAGAAGGAAATCACCTGTTGATTTATATATATAGATCCCGGGGGACATTTTTTGTATTTGGAGCTGTTTAAATGTGTAATTTGTGGTAGATTTTATTTTGTTGAGCTATTAATATTGTAACAGAATCTGAATCTCACTCTGAGTTACTGTTAATTCAGTTGTCTTTTTTACTAATTTGTCATATCGTCAAGAATATAATCATCACAAAAAATCCCTTACATATTGTGATATGATTTTAGGGCCATATTGCCCACCCCTAGTCCACATAAAAAGTTGAATTCCTTTGTTGAAAATTTCTAAAATCGACTCGTTCTGTTTCACTGAAAAAAATGAGAAAATATGAATAAGCAAATATTGTTCTTTTCAAAACATAAAGTGACAGTGTGCGCTGAAATAAAAAAAATCATACTTTTCCTCCTACCTGTAGTGGTACTTATCAGCGTAGAGATGTCTGCCTTCTCTCCAGTTGTCAGGAATCAGTTTAGGAGGGACCTTAATGCAGAACAACAGACAGGTTTGAGGTTGAACAAAAGCGAGCTTTAATAAAGTTGATGAAAAACATCAAACTCAAAACCAACTGGGATAAAATGTAGAGAATAGACAATCCAAACAGAACAGACAGGAAATGAAGCACGAACGACACCAACAAACACAGGCAAAAGGAGGGAAATGGGGATTGGTTGACAACAAGGGTGTGGTTGGGAACACTAGGACGGAGCAAGGGAGACTGAACAGGAAACAGATTAAACATGAATGGATAACAAAACAAGGAGGAACACAAACAGAAAACTTCAAAATTTCATAGGTAAGTTCATAAGATAACAGAATATTAACAAAAACCCAGGATCATGAAACCAGTTTAATGAAACTAGATGTCACTCTGCCAGAAAAATACATCTGGAAAACTCAACAGCAATGTCTCTTTCCAGAAATTGTGACCCAGTTACTGAAGATAATCCACAGACCTTGTCGTGAGCAGTTTCATGTTCTACCGAACTACACCCACCGAACGTATCACTGCACAGAATAAAGTGCTTATCCACTTCTAGCTCACTTGGCACCACTCAGCTAGCTAACGTTACAGGAGAGCCAAAAAGAATAGCAACAGAGTGCTGCAGGTTTGAGGTTCTTCTTTTGTAGGTTGATGCTGAAGTTAGCATCGCCCTGGTTCCCTCGACAAAAAGTCAACAGGATTTTTCAACTGGATTTTGAATTACTGCAGTTTAACGTGTGCGGACAGGGGCAAGCACAGATGACGACTAGCAGACACTTTTTTCCGGCATTTATCTAGTCCTTCAGAAGACAATATGAAACATTAATTGTGTTCTGGACACCTATTTTTGTACCTCTGTTCCCAAGCAAGAAGCTATTAAAATTCACCAGAAAACAACTTTGTCAAATCTAAGTAGTGTTGCTTTCGTCAACGAAAAGTATGACTAAATATCATCGTCAACGAACCTTTGTCACATGACGAAAACGAGACGAGACGCAACGTAAATGGTGGTCATGTGACGATAACTATAATTAAATATATAATGCAATATTGTCGACGAATAAAAATGAGACTAAATGTGGTTTACAAAATAAAACCTCTGCTAAAATGTCATTTTCGTTGACCAAAACGAGACGAGACAAAATAACGTTATAATGTTTAGTCGCGTTATTATTATTATTTTGCAGTATTTCTGTTTCCTAGGCTGTGCGTCGCACTGCGCAGACGGATTACAGCCGTGACGATATACAGTACAACATCACTCGCTCTCATGTGATATTGCTTTTATACAACAGTTCAAAAACAGCTTAAACAGCAATGCTGAGTAAGGAAATGTTAACCAAAGGTGATGAAATAAAAAATGTTATGTAGCTCCGCGAAAAAACAAACAAACAAAAAAAACAGTTCCCCAGTCTGTTGCCAGGCAACGCAGCACACACACCAGGAACTCACAAGCTACTTTGTATTTACATTGATCTGTAACTGTGTAACTTCGTCCAATTCGGCTGATGAAACGTTGGCAAACCTGGATGTTGGCACGGCCGGATTCAGCTTCCACTCTCCCTCATCCTCATCAGTACCTCATCAGATGATCACTGATAATTCCTGACCGTTATCGCTTAATTTTTGCTCCTCTCCAGTTTGTCGAGGTCGGCTGATGTTACACAAACACACCTGGAGGTCTGCACAGAAGAGTCCTGGCTTTCCTTTTCCTCGTCCTCTCCTGACGACCACTCATAATTTAATTCAAATGTAACGTGTAATGTGTAACGCTATAGTGTCAGTTTTGCATCAATGTAGCGAGTGTGACAGCTGGTTAATTAACGGTTGTATTTATATTCATAACACCTGTAAGCGGAGTGATTTTACTGTTACAAGTCCCAGTGATGTTATACTCTATATCAGCACTCACAGAATGCCTCCCTCAAATCAAATTACTCGGTCGGAACTAACTGTTGTATAAATAAATATATATTTAGCTCTAACTGGGAGCTAATTTAGAAAAGAAAATTTTGGTTTGGTTATACTTTACTAGGTACTTATACTATCTTGACTGGGTATAATAGAATTGCATTACTAAAAAGAGACATACATACAATTCAATTTCAATGACTAAAACGAGACTAAAATGTCATCAGTTTTCGTAGATTATAACAAGACGAAAATAGTCATGGATTATTCTGACTAAAATAAGACTAAAATGCTCAGACTTTTAGTTGACTGAAACTTGACTAGACAAAAAGAGTATGAACGTGACTAAAACTAATAAAAACTAAAATGACAGTCTGACACAAAGACTAGACTAAAACTAAAATTAAAACAGGCCGCCAAAAACAACACTAAATCCAAGAAAAACTACATACAGGAGGAAAAACAATGACACCTAGTGGGCAAAGTATACTGTGTGCAGGGTGGGAAACTTAACAGAGACAGCAAACACTATTACATTAAACAACAAAAACATACCTGCAGAAGACAATATGACACATTAATCGCCTTCTGGACACCTATATCTGCAGCTCTGCTGCTAAACACATGCAAGAACAGCATTTTACACCAGAAATTGGATGTTAAAAACTGCAGCACTCTGCTGATCACGTGACATAAGGTGCCTCGCTGTACCACAAATGGCGGCAAAAAGTTAATTGAACAGAAGTCTACGAAACTCAAAACATCTGCTCACGTGACAGCAGAACGGTAAAAATATGCACCAAAGATTACAACATAAACCACTCAAATTACAGAGTAAATATTAAAGTAGCACAGCATTCAATGGGACTTACCCCCTGCAATGCAAAACAGCACTTTGAGGGGCAGACAGAAGGAGCTATGGAAACCCAGTAGGTACAGAAGAGGTGATGTGCAAGTTCATTTCCACAGGAAACATTAAAAATAACACTAAATAAAATGAACTCATAGAGATAAAAATTCACAAACACACAACGAAAATTTGAAATGAGAAATAAATTTTAATCGCACCAAAAACCCGTTGACTTCGAGACGAGGGGGCGGGGAGTGCTGACTCGTTGGGTTTAAGGACTTCTGCACTGTCACGAGCACGAGCCTCTCGTCCATGTGTAGATACACGCTTCCTTCTGTGCGGTGATGCTATCGGCGGGTGTAGTTCGGTAGAAAGACAATAGTTCCTACATGAAACTGCTCACAACAAGGTCTGTTAATCATTTTGAGTAACCAGGTCATAATTTCTGCTGTTGAGAGTGCCATCTAGTTCTATGATAATGGAGAGAAGCCAGACATCTCTACAGCTGATATCTCCAACACTCTGCAGCTCACACCAAAGCTATGTATATTAATAAAAAGCTCTACATGTAAGAGAGAAACTATGTGTTTTTGCTTGTGGGGTGAACTGTCCCTTTAAACTGTGATTTAAGGCTAGCACACAGCTCTAATTCATAAAAGCTTCTATACTGTTGTTGCTGTTTGTGAACACCTTTATGTCTCGTAAATTGATCCTGCAGCCGTCCCTTAGTGCACAGAAAGCTGTCAGGCTTCGCGTTTATGGTTCCTCACACTTTCTTTCTTATACAGAGAATCCAAGGACAAAGATGACACGCGCTGCCCGCAGCGTTTGATTGACAAGTGATCTCAGAAAAACACAGCAATAAGCACTAAGCACCTAAGAGTTTGCCAGAATATAAAAAAACAAGAGAGTAATGTCACAGGTGAGCTCTTTAAAAGCTTGCTTTGGTGTCACGGAGAGACGCTGATGTGAGTACTTTGTGCTACGGGAATAGCACGTCTTTAATGACTGACTTAAGTAATGTGATTCATTGCTTTTGACAGTCGTGTGCTGTTGCAAATCACACTATAGCAAACGGAGAGCACGCACACATCTTAAAAGCCACTGTCTGAACTTCTGCCTCCCAGCCCACGCTGAAGACAGACGACAGCTACTTAGCCTTTTCCAATTATGACTTTAAGTTAATTGAGAGGAACGACAAGCACATTTTAGTCGGTGTCGTTGAATTGATGGGCATTCTGAGGCGGGGAGAACTATTAGAGCTTGTTTATGAAAATAACACAAGAGTAATATCCACATTCTTCATAATATGTTTATCTTGTACAACATATACTGTCCCTTTACACTGCTGGAGACACAGCGGCGTGTGCTAGACATTTAAATGTAAGGTTTGAATGCATAATCAAGCAGTTTTCTTTGCCGGCCCTGTTTGTGTGGTCGTGTGTGTGCACGGGGAGCTTTAAAGGGCTTTCATTCAGCCGTTCAGCTAATTTGATTTTAAATCTGGCGAGTGGTTGAGGTAATATAGGGGCTGAGCTGTCATCTGGGGGCTGCATCAAACCCTCAGTAATGAACGGGGGATGCAACCCCGGCTAACACACTCGACCAGTGGCTCTACAGAGACAGCGGAGAGAGAGAACGGATGGCTGGTGCTGGGAGAAGGGGAGCTCAGACTCGGAGGTATCTCAGGTCAGGAGGAAGAGGAAATCAGGGTCTTTTGATTCGGCTCAACCCACTGGCCTCTTGTAAAAAAAAAACAATTACAAGCTAATCTGCTCTGGAGACGGAGGCGAACAAGTTAACATGGTCATCCAAGCAATGAGAGCAGGGGAAATTGGAAAATAGAATACTGACTGAATTAGAGTGCGTGGGTAGTTCTCAATTGAGAAGTGACAGCAGATGTTACATCTTGGATCCTCTGTGATGCTTAACTTGGTTGCATCAGCGAGAGTTTATGTTTCACTGTTAAGACTTAGTTATGATCTTATCCCTACTGAGCAAGTTTCAGTTATTGAGTTCGTTCTAAATGCCAACAATTAGTTATCACGTACCATGTACAAAGACAGAGGGGAGGAGATGAATGTAAAACAAGTAATAAAAGCAAGGGTCCGACTTCTGTTTCAACATTTTTGAAACAAGGGGGGCCTGCGCCAGAAAATTTTGAGCGTCAAACATTTAATTTCCGACACTCTTCTGAATTTTTATGCTCCACTTTGTGCATTCTCTACATTAATTCATACTTTAAATGGCTTAAATTATGTCATGGCTGGGGGCATGATGTTTTTGAGTCATTAATCCGTCTGTCCATCCCATTCTTGCAACCATCCAGCCATTTTTATCCACTTATCCAGGGCCTGGTTGCAGAGGCAGCAGTCTGAGCAAAGCACCCCAGACGTCCCTCTCCCCAGCAACGCTTTCCAGCCCCTCCTGGAGGCCCCCGAGGTGTTCCCACGTCAGATGAGATATGTAATCCCTCCAGCGTGTTCTGGGTCTGCCCTGGGGCCTCCTACCAGTGGGACGTGCCTGAAACACCTCTAACAGGAGGCGCCCAGGACCACATCAACTGACCCCCTTTCAACGCAAAGGATCAGCGGCTCTACTCCGAGCTCCTTGCACTGTCTCTAGGGCTGAGCCCAGCCACCCCACAGAGGAAACTCATTCGCGATCTCATTCTTTCGGTCACTACCCAGAGCTCATGACCATAGGTGAAGGTTGGTGCGCAGACGGACCAGTAAATCAAAAGCTTTGCCTTCAGGCTCAGCTCCCTCTTCACCATGACAGTCCGGCACAGCACCCGCATCACTGCAGAAGCCGCACCAAACCGCCGATCCATCTCATGCTCCATTCTATCCTCACTCATGAACAAGACACTACATTCTCGCAACAGCGATATCTCAAGTAGCCTTGAGGGAATATTTTCAAATTTGGCGACTCAAGGATGAACTGATTTGATTTTGATGGTCAAAGGTCAAGGTCAGCATGACCCTGCATCCGTCCTGTTCTCGTGAACGCAATATCTCAAGAAAACATTGTGGGAATTTCTTCCAATTGAGCACAAACGTCCACTTTCAGTCAAGAATGAACAGATTAGAATTTGTCAAAAGTACAAGGTCAAGGTTACTGTGACCTTCTCCATCGCATTCTCCTGAATGCAGTATCCAAAGAATACCTAAAGGGAATTTCTTTAGTTATGGCACAATGAAATACTTGGATTCAAGGATGAACTGATTAGAATTTGGTGGTCAAAGGTCAAGGTGACTTTGACCTTTGGTGCAACTCGTTCCCATGAGCATGATATCTCAAGACGGCATTGAGGAAATTTCCTCAAATTTGGCACAAATGTCCGTTTGAACTCAAGAATAAGCTGAATACAATTTGGTGGTCGAAGTCAAAGGTCAAGGTAACAATACACACAAACGTCTAACAGGATAAAATGATGAAGTGACGACATTTCATATTCAAAAGGTCAAAGGTCAGCTTCACTGTGACATCATAATGTTCTAGGAAGGAGAGACATTTAATTTAAAAAAAAAAAGAAGTCATTAATTTAATTGCATCATAGCCCTCTGAATCAGAGTTAAATCATGAGATGCCGAGAGAGTCCTTCCTCCATCATGGATCCAAGCAAACAACAGCAACAAATCTCCATGAAGCAGAGAGCCACATTTAAGTGTTCCATGCTCAAAAGATTTTGATTTAATCCAATATTTAAGATTCAATTTTATTGTAATAAACTTTTCACTGTCTCCTTCCTTGCGTAGATCATTAATACTGAAAGCATATTTGAAAGGAATTACAGGCAATGATTGCCAAACACAATGGGTAAGAGACAGATGTTGACATCTGTTAGTCAGTAATTACTCATGGAAAGCCTGGCATAACATCGTAAACTGAGGGTAAACCGCACTCTGAGCTGATGTTTAGATTCCGCTAGAACTTTGTGTTCTGATCTCATAAGATAACAAAAACCCTGTTGAATAAAGGAATGGTGTTTGAGTCCGTGTAAGTGGTGTTGATGACAGTTCAGACCAATGAAAAGCAATCAGTGGTCAGACTGAAGGGAACAAACTGTGCTCTGGAGGCTTTGTGAGAGCTGGTCATTGGTGCTTCATTTGCTTTTGATTAAAGTAACTAAAAATTTCCAACCACATGTAACAAAACTGCCATACCAACAAATAAGACAGTTTGTGGTTAGAGCAGGACCCGCAACAGGCTGCAATGTTAACTACACTGCATACATGTGTTGGCCTGAATAAGAAATATATCTACAGACATGTTATTCTTAGCAAGTTTTTAGTTGTAGAGTTAAAAATATATGTAGTTTGTCCTGTAACTGGCACCACAATAATGCCACAGAGTCCCTGAAATCAAAAGGTTTATTGAAAATTATTCATTATAGTGTGAGACACACTGTGTGCAAACCTGGCCTTAGGATGGCTCTAATGGAAAGCTCATGAAATGTCCAAGACATGGTTTATCCTCCATGAAAACTAAATGGAGTCATAAGAAAAGCAAGACGGAAAAAGACAAATATAACCAGCTCCAATGGGTTAAACATCATGACATGGGCCGGCTCTTTGGATTACAGTAAATCAAAATCATGGCTCTGAGTGAAACATCCACAGAAAAGGCAGAAAGTTAGTGATACTGGCCTTTTCATGCTCTCCCTACATTCATGACTCCTTCCTCTGCTCCTGCCGCAGTGGTCGGTGAGCTCCGAGGCAACTTTGATGAATTAATCCAATAGAAGAAATTGGTCTTTCAAATGTAAAGAGCACCTTGGTTCTGGAAAGTAACTCATGAAGGGAGGAAGGTAGAGGGGCACGAATCAGTCTGAGAGGAGAGGTGAATGGACGGACCTGAAAGAGACTGACTACACGGGAGGGAGTGTGTGTGAGCCAGTGGGTGCCAGAGCGGGACAGGATGGAGAAACTTGTTCTAGGTAAGGTGTGTGTGCATTGAATCTTCAGGAGAACAGCCAAAAATCTCTGGACCAAACCTTATGAGGACTCAGATCTACACTTTCAAGTCAGCTAAGATTCACTATAAAGGGACTCAGGTCTGACCGGATCCTGACAGTCTCTGTATGGTGAACAGGAATGGTTCTGTTTCTAACATGATAGAGACAATGAGGGCAACTAGAGTTACGTACAAGGATTCAGTTTGGAGTTCAGGTCGCTCTAATTCACTGTTACACCTACAAAGAGTAATGCACTATAACTCGTATATAACCCACATAATTGAGCCAGGAGGCTGTGATCACATGACCTATGCGCTGCAGAATCCACCATCACATGACGGGAGTGAAGGAGGAAGTCAGGTCGCATGGTATACAGAACGACAAAGTAGGTCCAAAGAAGGAGGTGGGTCGAGGTGGTGGATGGCTCAATCAAGCACAGGACTTCGACCCACGAGTCTGGAGTTAATGTCATGTCTGAAACCAAAAGTCAGTGAGTTGTTTGAAGTTATGTATGTGCATATCATGTTGTGACGTCAAGTCATCGCATTATATCCGTCTGAGACCTGAACTTTTGTTTGGTATGCATTTTTAATTACTTCTAGCTATTTAGGATCAATACGACCTGTTAAGTATAAAGAACTAAACATTACAATGACAATAAAGTCCCAATGTCTTGTACTTCCTAATTAACAGCATCTAATGTTAAAATTGGTCAAATTTGTTGCCATATCAGACAACAAACAATATTAATCATAAATAAACAAGTTTCAAACATAAAATGTGATCAGGTTTGGGACCTTGTCCACTTTTGTGTTGGGGTCGGCTGTAGACTGACTTGGCAGAGATGGCTGCCATCTTGTTTTTACATGGATTAATGTATTGTGGTCTTACTACCACTAGATGGCACAAAAAAGTGTCCACGAACGAGGACAATAGGTCTAAGTTAAGTAGGATGAAGTATAAGGTCAAGTAAACCCAAAATGTGATGTCCTCGTACAAGGACACAGGGTCTCAGGAGGATTTAAAGAAAATATGTGACGATGCCAAACCATGATTCCTTTCCTAAACCTAACTAGTAGGGGTGCTAATTTGTAAGCTATCATGGGAGCTGTTGTATAAGGATTAGAGATGTCAGTTTTGATTAAATTTGTGTTGATAGCCCAACACCTTTAAACAGTAACCAACCAATTGATTTTTGAGAAGAAAAAAGGCAATGACATGATTAACGATTTCAATCCAGCGCTCCATTGACTCAATGAGTTTTAGCGCCAAGCAATATCCATTATGGAGTGGTGAAATTTTACTTTCTATTGTAAATATCTTTCTGTTTTCTGTTGGCTTCTCTGACAGAATTACAGAATATCTCATTGTATGTGACTGTTTATGACTATCCAAATCTCCTTAAAATAAAGGTTTGCTTTCCAAGTTTTTGTTTGTTTTCTTTCTTAAATAAAATCCCAAGAATTTGAACCAGGGACATATGAGAGCCAGAATCAATGATCAGAATAGAAACTCTAAACAATACCCAGGTCGTTCATAAAACAGTCAAAAGAGGACTTAAAAGGTATTTGGTGTGGGAAAAGTTTTATATGGATCTGACAGGACATTCAAAGAATTTTTTGAGAAGTTTTAGACAGTGTGTCACAGCGGGACAGCAAGTGTGAGCCTTTTCTGGACTCTGGGTAAGTTTCAGTCTGATTTCTTTTGGGTTCGGGGTCAGTTCCATCCAGGTCGTGCTTTGCAGTTTGGGGTTTGATAGTCATGACTCTGTTCTGGGTTGAGAACAGACAGCAGAGTCTGTTTTAATCATTTTGAGATTGATTGTGATGATAAAAGTTCGGACAACCAATTGGCTCCAAAACAACATTCAAGGGAATTTATTGCAGGTTGCCTGATCCAACACCTGCACAGGCCCACCTGTTGCAACAAATATATTAAATCAAGACAAACAGCTGAACTAAAAGACATTTTTATCACATTTAGCTCTCCAAACGATTTCATCTTATTTATTTGTGAGTAAGATTTCTGTTTAAAAGGACAAATTGCATCAAGGAGTGTGTGATTGGATCAAGCGCCTCTAGAAATGACAACTGGTGTATTAGCTTATTATATGTTGAATTAGTGTGTGACTTCACTGTGGTTTTCATCACTTGCTTAATTACCATAATTGACATGATTTAAATGGAGTAATCGTGTAGCATATAAGAGAAAGATGATGATTCCTCCCCCCTGTTTTTTTAATAAATACCACTCTTCATCATGACAGAACCTAGCATATGTTTGCTCACGGCAGTTACTGTAGATTTAACACATGTGCTTGCGGCAGTTGAACATGTACTTGTTGGCAGGGCGTGTTACTGGTGCAGAGACATTCCTGGGGCGATTTTATGTCAGATTGAAGAATGAAAAAGCCAAAATGTGACTCCTTTGACAGGCAGTGCAACAACTCACAGTACAGCTCAAAAAACAGCCTATTAACAACCTCAGTAATGATTTCAACCCAAATGAAAACGCTACTAGAAAAGAAGTCAATGCATCACACTCATGCGCCTCTTTGTTCAAGCAAAACAAGAGAAGGGGAGAAAAAAGCTGATAAGTTTCAATTGAGCATAAACTCAATCAGGGCATCCGAGATTGGCCTCGTGAGGATGAAGCAATGTGACAGGCCTAAAGAGGTTATACGCCAGGTTTATCCAATTACAGCTCAGCAATAAACAATCCCAGAAACCCTCTATCCCCCAATCGGCTCATTGCTCCTTCTCTCCTCACTCAGTTTGAAACTTGACCCACCATCTGTATCTATATACCGCTGACGGATGCCCTCGCGTTGAGCGCTGACACTACTTGTGATGAGTGTGTGCGACTTGCCAATCCGCGCTGGTAGCAAGCAGCCCCCTGTGCTCCTGCCTGCTAAGCAAATATTCACAGACTCTGATGGCGTCGTTTTTTTCTAGATTAGTGGAGAGCCGTCTGCAGATGATGATAATGAGACACTCTATTTCCCCTACTCTGGCCATTTGAGAGACAGTCAGACGGCCGGATAATCTGGTTTGCGCTGGGGGCCTCATCCATAGAGTCCCACCGTCGCGTTGACATTAGCACTAAGACGTATTAGCACATTAGCCCGAATGGGCGATGATGTGTTCTCAGTCAGTTAAGCGGAGTATGATAGCGGCTGTGTTATGGTTATGGTGATGGCTTTATGGAGTCAATGACAACTCCATTGATCTCCAGACGCACCTGCTAATGCCGACATTCGAGTGAACAACAAACTAGTCTGAGATTTGTGAGGATGATGGAATTTACAGAAGGAACCGCAGGGTGAGGAAGATCTAGATTTAGCTTAATTAAAAAGACAAACAGGCAAATAAACAGGCTGGAGGAAGCAAAGCAGGGAATGAAAAAGTTAATGAATAGCAGGTTGCTGCTATCTCAAGGATCGCAGGTCGGGCGATTGAGACCGAGTGAACCGGGTTTGAGAAGGGAAGCTTTCCAAGAATCTATTTTGATCCTAATTTAGCGGTCTGGATGTCCCTGGGAAGCAGGAGCCCTGCAGTCTAGTCATTACACGCCACAGGCCATAGACACAGATCTATAAATGTTTGGTATTAAACGGACCCATTGATGGTCTGCCCTCACTCCCTTTGCTCCCGTTAATGGAGCTTTTATGAATCTCAGGCCTCATTTGTCTCTCATGGTTAGGGGCTTTCTGCAGTCTGAATTGTGTAATAATGGCAAACCCAATTTGCTTTGTGCTACGTTAATCTCAACACGCCCCTTCTCTCTCTTTCATGCTTCCCTAACTGCATTCAGCTCATTCATCAATGATTCTATTATCACTCTGTTCTTCTGACTGTGTGTGTGTGTGTGTGTGTGTGTGTGTGTGTGTGTGTGTGTGTGTGTGTGCGCGCGCGGGGGGGAAATCATAAAATAAACCCAAATTATGCCTCGTAACAGACAAGTAAAGCAACAATGATGAAATTCTGAAAAAAAAAAAAAAAAAAAGCCATTAACGACGAAGCCATTATCTCCTTTAAAATTCCTTTTTTTGTTCAACATAAACCAAAACATTTCCTCAAACAATCAGACCATTTTTAATGAATGTGTTTTTTTTTTTTTTTAAGTAACAGAATGTGGACTCGGTAGAGCTCCTGCTTAAGCTGCCGGTATTACAGGAAATTACTGATTGAGGTTAAAGGGCTCACATCTGTTTTGGGAATAGACACACTGGTCTAAGAACAGCCATGCAGGACTCTAATTACAAAGGGAACTGAAGTTGCGGCTTTGCCCGCATATGGAAAATGACAAAACAATGACCTTTTTACAACACACTACACATTACACACATTTCTGTTTGGTCCTCTTTCTCTCTGTTTGTCTCTCTGGTGCACACACACACACACACACACACACACACACACACACACACACACACAACCTTTTATATGGACAACAATGCTGTGAATGAAAGCACTCAGGAGTTGGAACTATCCCCTAAATTCATCATTCTAATATAAGGAAATATATTTAAGATAAATTAATAATGGGATTAAGAAGGAATGCACCGATGTGGATTTTTTCAACTAATACGACAACTGATAACTTCACATTTTTGTATTTTCAAAAGAAGTGTATAACCTGCAGTGTGTGTACATCTGAGGGTAAGAAGGTAAGACTTTTAATCAGTAATAAATTTATAGTTAACGGTAAGACAGAGGGAGATGATGAAGCTCTGGTGTATGAAATGTTTATATCGTCACGTCCAGACATCATCTCACCATCCCACGATAGACTAGCCTACAAATACCAAGTAGAATAGCGTTGCGCTGTTGATTCACCTCACACATTAACACTCAACTCAGACAAACAAGCGGCTATGTCTCACACGCACGCAGCCAGAGAGGTAACAATACATATGTAGCATCACATGCTAGCGGTTATTAATAAGTTCAACAACAGAGTCGAGCCTTTTAAAAGCTCAGTGTTGGATGTTAGCTGCTGCTGCTATTTAGCTCGTGCTAACACTCTGGAGACGGTCCTTCAGCACTGTGTCTAACCTGTGTCAAGTAGTGTTCGCAAACGAATTGTTCAAAAGAACGGATCTGTTGAGTGAACGTACTGAACTGAATCACTTCCGGAACTGATTCGTTCATTTCTCAGTTCAGTTGAGCTCAGCAGCGAGCGTGCAGGCCGGGAGTGGAACAGCCGATTCGGTCTGTGCGAACGATGAATCACTCGCGAGTCGCAAGGCAGCCAGGGTGCAGGGAGGGACTGCCTACCGCGTGACGAATCACTTGGTGAACAAATCACTCGGTGAACAAATCACTCGATGAACAAATCACTCGGTGAACGAATCACACCGTGAACAAATCACTCGGTGAACGAATCACTCGGTAAACAAATCACTCTGTGAACAAATCAATCGGGGAAGGAATCACTCGGGGAACGAATCACTCGGGGATCGAATCACTCGGGGAACGACGTAACCGCGATCCCTGAGTGATTCAAATCATTTCCTCTCAGCGATACACTTTCACAGGGACCGTTTTCTCCAAGCTAATGGCTAACGTAGCCAGGAGTCAAGCCACATGAACACAATCACACACCTCCCCATTGTTTTAACAGACTTAGTTTCCAGATAAACAAACTTAAAGCGTTAGGCTGGCCAGTAATGAGACTCACCAGCGCAGGGCAGACGCAGCAGCAGCTCAGCCGTGTATCAGTTCAGTGAGTTGGACTACGCAGTACACAGTCAGGGCTCCTCCCGCCAAGCACTGACCGATTCGGTGAACGAATCTTTTGAACGAATCGTTTTAATGAACTGATTCTAGTGATTAACACTAGTGTCAAGCAGTCAGAGATCAGACCTTCCGCACAATCCTGTTGTCCTCCTCTGAAACTGTCAAAGACGTCCACACCGTGACATGTTTTGCNCCGATTCGGTGAACGAATCTTTTGAACGAATCGTTTTAATGAACTGATTCTAGTGATTAACATCTAAAGAACTGCTTTGCCCATCACTAGTGTCAAGCAGTCAGAGATCAGACCTTCCGCACAATCCTGTTGTCCTCCTCTGAAACTGTCAAAGACGTCCACACCGTGACATGTTTTGCCCTCTAGACAGTGTGCTGCAGTTGCTGTTCTTCTTCGAATTTATAAAAGGAGAGATTAAAATTATCAAGTAAAAAGTTTGAATGGTGAAAAAACTGTTTGGGAATAATGATTAAACCGAGATAAGAACATAGCTTTTGACTTAGTCTATTTATAACCCCATTCAATCCCTAAAATATATATAGCCATTTTTATTGGGTGGTATAAATATTTACTGAAATATACAGTTCTGCTCTGGACTGTAGTCTGATATCAAAAGATTATACTGTAAAAATTACAAAACGGAGAAGAGAGAGTTTCTTTTTTTTTTTTTTTTTTTTGACTCGTATCCTTGACATCCATGAGCTTGACTTTCTTGGTAAAATGGAAAATAACAATCTCATAAATAAAACAGGTTCTGAAAGGTTCTAGATCATCATTTCATTGTCAGAAAGGGTCAGAGTTGTGCTTTGGTTCATTCAGAAAATCACACTGTGTCAGAAGCAGATGTTCAGAGAAAAAATAAGCTTTGTTGGATGCAAAATAAAATAAGACGGGACTTAAATGGAAAAGAAAAATGCCTGAAATACCTTCAGATTCTGTGAAAGCGTGTGTGCATATTTTACTTCCTAATGAATAAAGCTGTGTGATAATCAATCTCTTCATCATGTAAATCAGGTACTGTATCTGGTATCAAGTGTGTCTATCAAGTTGATTATCTTGATTTTAATGCGGGAGACACATCTCGTCCCTTGATTCACAAATCCTCGAATATAGAGGTGCTCTCAGCAGAATGAAAGATTCGAGCTCATTTCACAGGTGGAACATTACTTTGAAGGAATGTCCACTGTGTCTTGTTCAATTTTTCTGACTCCGCTGTGACTCAGTCAGGTGTCTCGGAGTGTGATGGTGAGAGGGGTCAGCGAGAGAAGAGATGGCGGGGTGGACACTCGTGTGTGTGAGAAAAGATCTGAGATCAAAATGAAGCACGGCAGCCCTCCAAACCTGAGATTAGTCATATATTGTACTGGTTTACGATTAACTACCATTAAAAGCAATGCTGTTACTACATTATCACTGAATTTATTCATTTAAAAAATGAAATTAAGGGTTCAGATTTAGAAACTGTGATTTTTTTTCTTTAATTCTAAGATATTTATGAGTATTTTCACTGTTCTCCCTACATTTATAGTCAGGTAGAAAGGTTGGCTCCCGCTGCGTTGCACTGATACATTGTTCTAACTTAGATTTTTGTAATCCTTAAGTTGTCTAGGAAACAAATGTTGATGTTCCCAACTCAAAGGCACAGCAAGACTCCTTCCAAGCATTCGGTGAACACACATTGGAACGGCCTTGCAAGAGCCCCAGTGTGCAAAACTGAAGAGGTCCCTACGGTGGCCGAGATGTCTCAGGCAAGCACAAAAGTCACAACACAACAACAAAAGCCACAACGGAAGTGAACGAAAACGGATGTTGACAATAAACGAATGGAGGTAAGTCAACTTGGAAATGCTTTTGGCGTTTGAAAAGTAAGTGAAATTTGCGCTAGCTAACGTTAACGTTACTATGCGACTGTCAGCGTTGGGAGGTTTACTTTAAAAATGTACAATTACTAATTACCTGTTAAAAAAAGTAGTCAGTAATTTAATCCACGTATCACAATATTAAAGTAACGTAATTTAAGTACTTTACGTTACTTTTGGATTACCTCACAACCAAATATGCAAACAAAGACGAGAGAAGAAGCACTCTACTGTAATGCTGTTGAGTTGACTTACCTCCATTCGTTTATTGTCAACATCTGTTTTCGTTCACTTCCGTTGTGGCTTTTGTAGTTGTGTTGTGGCTTTTGCGCTTGCCTGAGACGTCTTGGCCACCGTAGGTCCTGCATTCAATCCTGGCAAAGCGTGCCCAAAGAATTGTGGGTACTTGATGCACGCTGAGGATACATACATGCATCCGAGAAAATTCTCTGAAGGAAGGTCTTGGTCCTCAGTAGCATTAAAAGGATCCTTGACATTGGAACAGTCGGAATTCAAAAATGTAGCCTGCTTAAAATTCAGTCTTTGAAGGATCCTTCCTTGACTTTGAGAAGCACTAGTTGTCCCAGGGTTCACTTTGCGGTTATCTTTGCGGCCATTTTGAATTTCCAACAAAAATTGAAAAATGGCTTAACATTTTTCACAGTTTTACATTTTTTACAATTGAAAATTAATTGTGTAAATCAATCAGTTTTTTAAAGTTCCTAGTTTTAATGTATCTAACTTGGTGAAATTGTGACAACAACCCTCTCAATCAATTCCCCATGCTACAGTTACACAGAAAAATTTATCTTTGTATGATATCTAGTTAAAAAGTTACGCCAATTTTCAATTTCTGTTGGAAATTCAAGATGGCCCCAAAGGTTATGTCCCCCTGCACAACACAGATACATTTTTTAACTTAGTTTTTTGTAATCCTTTGGGTGTCTAGTAAACAAATTTTGATGCTGCCAACTCAAAATATTGTCCCAAGGGTCCATTTGGTGGCCATCTTTGTGGCTAAAAAATAAAATTGGCATAACTTTTAAACTAGACATTATACAGAGATAAATGGCCGAATTTTCTGTGTAAGTTTAGCATGCAGCATTGCCATGATTTGAACAAGTTAGTTACATTAAAATTAGAAAAATATATATATATATATATAAAAAAAGTCTGATTAATTTACATTCTATTTCTAGTATAAAACAAAGTGTAGCGGGGAAAAAAGTTGAACCAATTTTTAAATTTTTGTTGGAAATCCAAGATGGCCGCAAAGATGGACCAACTTTTTTCTATGCTACGCTTGTTATATACTCAAAAAGAGTGTAAATGAATCTGACCTTGTCATGTTTTTCAAACTGTAAGGTATCTAGCTTGTTAAAATCATGACAATTGTGCACACACACAAAAAATGGTGTCATTTCTCTCTGTGTAATTTCTAGTTGAAAAGTTACGCCAATGCCATTTGGTGCTTCCAATTTTCAGTGGAAATCCAAGATGGTGGCTTAGATTGCTACGAAACACACCCTTAGGACAATATTTTGAGTTGGTAAGATCAAAATTTGTTGACTAGATCCCTCGAGGATTACAAAAACTTAAGTTAGAAAATGTATCAGTGGGGTGCATGGGGACCCAACCTTCCTACTAGACTATGACTTTAATGAAAAATACAGCTGGCATTTATCCCTCCATTATGCATCATCTAAAGTTTTTTTCTGTTCAGACTAAACATTTCTACTCTTAAAAAATTGCCCATGATCATGCACAGCCTTGGTGGAGGTTCGCTATCTGTGAGTGCTTCTCAGTTTCAATAAATTTCCCTATATTACCTGCCCTGGTGTTGATTTATTTGACTCAGTCCTGCGACTAGTTACATGAACAGGTACCGCTGAGTGTTTTATGGGACCGCAGTGGGACCACTCTCCAGCAGAGAAGCAAATGCAGCCGGATTGACAATTTCAGTGGCTGAAAGTCAGACAAAACAGTCCCTGTGGCTCCAAATAAAGCCGCTAACACTCAGGCCTTATTCTTTTAAGTACAAATTGTATTTGTTAGTTTAGTTAGAAACACAAAGTAGCGTACTGTCTGCCTTGTTGATTGTGATAGTGACACTGGTGTATCTATCAAAATGGCTGCACAGAAAAAGCTCAGTGGTTTCTTCTTAGCCATTCTTTGACAAACATAATCTGTCCTACCACCTTACAGATGAGTCAGAGTGAGAGAAGAGAGGGGAATGAAGACTGCATCATGAAATACATCTTACAAATACTGCAATATTGGAAAAAAAAAAAAAAACCTTCATGGTAGAGCATTAAGCACAGAAGTCTGGACTGCTGTCATACAGTAAAACAAGGAGCTGGACACGTTTACTGTGAGGACCAGAAGTCAGGTCCCTACCAACCCCAAGATTTGGTCAATATTTCAAGTGATTTGTGGAGTAGTTGACTGATGTGCAATAGATAAAAAGAAGATGACTGACCTTTTCAAAACTTCTTCTTTTCTAGTGTGTTTGAGCCCAGAAATGAATCTTAATGCAAGAAAATGGTTTTGGGTTTCTATATTTCACAAGAACCTTGTTAAAGGTGCTGTAAAAAGGCACTTGACTGATACATACATGACAATGTGCTAAAAGACTGAGGCTAGAGCTGCATCTTCCAGTGAAGCCCAGTTGCCAGAATAAAATGTTGGCATTGTACATTTCTGTAAACTACGGATGTGTAACATTTGTGCATTTCATACATACTGTACCATATCAACATTTCTACAGTTCTGATTACATTATTCTGAGCTGCCTTTGTCATATGTCTTTCTCAAGATGGCTGCCAAGCAGCAGACCACAGCAAACCTCTGTTCGCGAACAACAAACAACAAAAAATTTCAGCACACATTGTGGCATTGTTTGCTGGTGAGACATCATGGCATTTCTTCCCAAAATTGTGGTACAAAAACTAGGTGTTTGTTTACAAGACATCACAGCATCTGCAGCCACAAGTGTGGCACCAAAACTGGGTGTTGGTCAGCATGACGTTGCCGCAATTCTAACCGAAATTTGGGTTTCAAAACCGGGTGTTTCTTAGTAAGACATCACAGCATTTCCAGCCACAACTGTGGCACCAAAAACAACTGTTTGTAAGAGACGTCGCAGCATTTACACCCTTAATTGTGTCATCAAAACCGGGTGTTTGTCAGTAAAACATGGCATTTCAAGCCAAAATTGTGGCACCAAAACCGCGTGTTAGTCAGTATGACATTGCGGCACTTTCAAAATTAAGGTTTCGAAACCGGGTGTTTGTTAGCAAGACATCACGGCATTTGCTGCCAAAATTGTGGCACCAAAGCCGGTTGTTTGTTTGTGAGACATTGCTGCATTTCTAGTCGCGACTGTCGCACCAAAACTCTTTGTTTGTCAGCCTGTCTTGCAGCATTTCCAACCGCAATTTGGGCTTCAGAACTGGGTGTTTGTTAGCCAGACGACTCGGTTTTAGTACCAAAACCAAGTATTTGTTTGCAAGACGTTGCAGCATTTACAGCCACAATTGTGGTTCCAAAACCAGGTATTTTTTAAGCCAAATTATGATCTTTTTTGTGCCTAATAATAACCACCTGTTAATCACAGTGTTGTTGAAACAAAAAGAAATGTAAAGTATCACTATATTTGTTAACTATAAAATGTAAAAATGTTACATACCTGTGGGTTTGCAGAAATGTACAATGGCAACATTTATTTCTGCAGCTGTCCAGGAATAAACACTAAGTATGTAAGTCACAAGTACCAGTACATGATCAACATCAAAATCAGACACTTCATTCTAATATACCATGTTTGGCTGCTTATCTTAATTCAGACATATTCATTGATGCTAGAGATCTGTAGAAGCATCCTGTCTCATCAGATTCACACTGACAATCATCTCTCTATGGATATTTTACAAAACACTAAAGCAAATTACACAAATTATGATGGGAAACCTATAAAGGAGAGCGCTGATGTGGCCCACATGTTTTTACTTCAAACTCATTCAAGCGTCAGATATTTAAATAACTTTACTTATTAATATGTAGTCGTGCTTTACTCTAAGGTCCACTGTGAGGCTGTATTTCTGAGATGTAACAGTACCGGTGTACTTGATATCAGAGAACTCAAATCAGGTCATGCCTCATGCGCACCAGCCAACATCTCCACTCTTTCCCACTCATCTTTCTAACCTTGTTAGGACATTTGGTGCTGACTGGATGGAATTACAAAAGCACACACATTATCAGAGTACACATGCAGAGCGAGAGTCACAAATGTGATTTGGACAAAATTAAAGTGCAAGCACTGACTGAGCATTTCAACACGCAGTACCATGGAGAAATAGAGAAAATGTATTTCAGAGAATTAGATAGGCAAATGATTAAAAAAAAAGAGAGAGAGAGGGGAGTAAAGAGAGCGTAGGAGTTGGTGTGAAGGAGAGAGTTTCATCTGTGCTGCGAAAAAGATGGCAGAGAGAAAAGGAATGGCAGAAAAGAAAACAAGAGCGCGGAGGAAGAGGAGGAGGAGGGGGGGACAGGGCGAAGGACGAAGGGCGTACTGGGATATGTGAGCGAATGCCAACCGGACAGTTTTTGTTATTATACTCTACTACCAGCGGCTGCCAAAACACCTCCTACACACACACAGACCCACACAGAGAGACACAAATACACGCCGGGGCACACACACAGTCTCGTACCCTGAGCATGTGTGTGTGTGCGAGTGTGTGAAGGAGAGAAATTGAAAGAGTGAGAAGTAGATGGGGAGAAAGGGAGGGGGGGATGAAGACGAGGAGGCCAGATTGCAGGAGCAGCTTTAGGAGCATAACTCAATTCTCTGGCTATATTGACGGCGAAGCACACTCCCGCACACTTCTTCTCAGTCTCATTCTCCCTGCCTCTGTTTGTCTTTCCCTCCGTCTCCCTCTCACACACAGTCAAGTAAAAGACGGACACCCGGTGACGCGGTGCTCAATGAAAAAGGCGGGAAAACGGTGACCTTCAGCGAGTGATCGTTATTGTGCACAAATCCTGCTACAAATAAAAATCAACTAATTGGATTTTTAGTCCTTTCTTCAGAGCAGAGCTGGAAGCTGAAATAATCTCACTGTTTGAGTTAAACCTCGATGTCAAAAATTCACAGTGATTTGGAGAAAGACACAAATAAACAAACAAAGCTGTTCGTATTAATATGTGTCAATTCATAAAGGCTAGTTTCAGTAGAAATTAGCTAAGGTAGATAACTGTGGCTGTCAAGAGGGGTTTTTGAATTAGTTGATGGAGCACTCGGCCTCGTAATAAACCCCTCCACTACTTTTAATCAAAGCTTAGTGTGTTTGTAGTGTAGCTGAAGGGGCCGGGCCCACCGGCAGCGGAATTGTGCAGCAAATTTTAAAAGTTTTAGTTTATTTATAGAGCACATTTAAAAGCAACAGAAGTTGACTAAAGTGCTGTGCAGCGGGAAAAGAACAATAAAATATACAATAAATTATAGGAGAATCATAAGTGGCCAAACATACAGAAACAAATAATTGCATTATATTCATTACAAACAGTATTTGCCCACAGCAGAAAAGCAAATAAGAGGCATATAACCTGAGTTCAACTTTTAACTTTGACACACCTATACCACCTGTTTACAGAGCTGACCTTTGAAGCACCAGCCACAAAGTTCAGCCAATGCTAGCGAAGCTAACATTTGAGCTTGTGCCATTTTATTTGCTGCTAATTTGGTAAAATAAGAAGCTGCTGTGCAAAGCTTTTCTGTTCTATGTGATAACGTAGAAGCTGTAATGTATGTTTGAAAAATGTGTTTTGTTTTTTCAGCTGGCAAGTTAACTAGTGCACGTGGTTTATGTAGCTCGCAAGCTAGATAGCTTCTGTCTGCAATCGTGACAAACATGAAGGACTTTCACTTGGTGTGAACATGAATCTCAAGATCTCAAGACTCTCTTTGACCAGAAAGTAGGAGTGCTTTCACACCTGCCCTGTTTAGTTTGGTTCAATTAAACTCCAGTTCATTTGCCCCCTGAGTGCAGTTCATTTGGGCAGGTGTGAACACAGCAATCGCACTCGGCACCAGAGCAACCTGTCCGAGACCTTCTTGAAGTGGCTAATGGACATGTAGCTACTTCCATGTTTCAGATGATACGTCATGTTTGTAGTCGACCAATGAAGATGAGTTTACATATCACCTTGGGTTCGTCCTTCACCTTCTCAAAATGATCCCACACTTTGGATTTCCTGCCCGACATGTTATTAACTAGCCTGTGGAATAACCGCAGGTACCAGCCCTGGAAATTAACCTGACCCCTGTCTGACTGCTGAGCGTGGACACTTCCTGTGTCTGTCCTTCCACATTAAAGTCCCACATGGTCCAGTCATATAGGTTTGGATTCATTTTGACAAGGCGCAGCTCCTGATAGAGTTTCACATTTGTGTGTTTTGTTTTGTTCTGCGACTAAGCGACCAATGAAATCTTGCCAACCAATGTCAAATGTTTGGTCAACTGCCCTTGTACATACAGTTAAGTTTCGGCAAAGGAAGTGCCATTTGCAATTGAATGAATGAGTGTGTTTACAGTGGGATCTCGACATGCCCTGTCAGGAACAGGAAAAAGGGTGGAGACTCCCAGTGACTGGGAGTTGAGTGGCAACTGACTGGCAGCCGAAAGGGCTTGAGTTTAGAGGGGAAATTCGAGGTGACTGCATCTGTAGGTCAACTGCTCATACCATACAGACGGAGAGTGCAGAAGTAAATTATGTTATAGAAGTGGTCTAAAAAAGTTTCCATGGATTTTATACCACTGTAAAATCTTGTAACTATTGGATTATGTTGTAACTGATATCAAACCAAGCTGGTGTTCTCTCTAAGGAAGAAAAATACCACCTTTTGCCAACAACCTTTCAAACCCACAGGTGGTGAGTGTAGTATTTCCTGGGAAAAAGATGTACTGTGGGTGAATAAATGAAGAGTATAACTGAACCAACATGGGATAAATACCTTTAACTATGATTTACCTGATTAAATGTGACTCCAGCTGTATCAGATGGTCAATAACGATATTATGCAAATAGTAAGAATTTCAGTTTACCAAGGACACTGTCTCTGTGGAGATCCGTGAATACAGTGTAACTGCACTCAACCACATGACTCCATGAGATTTAGACAAGACAGCACACCCTTGCACACCTGGGTTGTGTTGTCCAGCTGTTGGGACGGAATCACAAGCTGTCACATGCGAACAGAGAGGAGGACCCGGGAGAGACGGACATCTGGACTGAGAACAGGGAGAAGGAGGAATAGGAGCCAAAGGAAGAGAGGGGAACAGCGAGAAAGAGCGAGAGAGGAAATTAACATCTGGCTGTAACACAGCCCTGGAGGGCATATTGCATTTAGCCATTTGTAATGTGAGTACAGAGACTCTCACTATCCGTGTAGCGCCACGAGCCTGAAAGCCACAAACAACAAGATCTATAATTTGACCGAAGCTGCTGAGGGAAGTGTCTCACCTGGCTGGAATTCACTGTCATGAATAAGTGAAGCTGGAGCCAGTGTAGCTAAAACACCAAGTGACACAGGTTGTTAAAATATACAGAGAAGCAAAATCATTTTCACACAATGTTTTCTTCACTTACATTTGACTGTTTTCTGCCAACTAGACAAAAAGCCTTCCTAGTGGCCCTTAAAGGCTGCCATATTCACACCCCACATCCAGAACAAACAACATACTTTTGATATTCTCAGAGCTTTAACACTACGTTGGGCTAAGATGCTGTGTTTGAAGGTGTCGCTAAAGAAAAGGCCATGGGGTCGTTAAAATCAAAGTGGGAGCATGAATGCACTAAACAAATTTCATGCTTTTCTGCCCATTTGACACGTTTTGTTCATGAAATTTCATATGCCAGTGGCTGAAGAGGAAAGGTCATGGAGTGGGGTTTAGTGATTGGACGAATGTATCGGCTGATGTCCGTTTGGCTGAGAGCATTATTTAGGGGGTGATTTTTGTCATTTTGCTAATTTAATGATCTGACTCTGAAGAACAAGTGAAAAAGCTGCTGCTCAATGGGGACAACAAGGAAAATAACAGCACGTAGAGCCAACATATTCCACATCTAACTCGGGGATTGTTGGAACAGTGGAGAGACGAACCAAAATGTTTTGGGTGAGTTTCATTTTGTTTCTCTCAAGTTTGAATGAATTGTATTTTAAGATGAGTTAAGGCCTTTGCACACTGAGTCCGTTTAATTAATCCGAAATTGTCGCATTCCAAAAATAAATATGGCTTCACATTGCGTCAATCACGTTTGCACATTTCAGAGTCTTTAGAGACGTTTGACCAAGAATCAGTGAGGAAAATGTGGTGGCAGGACACAGCTGCGGCAAGACAGAGGAACAGGGCGCACAGAATCATTTCATGACTCAGATAGTTCATGTTCAACAGGTCAGAAGTAATATTCAGGAGGATGATGATGATCAGGAGGATGTGGACTGCACACAGAAGGTGGAGGACAGTTCAGCCCCTTCATGCAGCTATGGTGCCAAATGAAAGACAGGGAGGGAGCGGTGACAGCCAGATAGAATGCATGTATTTTTGCAACAAATAGAACAATAAAATGCATCAGAATTAGCGGAAGGTCCAGGGTACGAATCCTGCTGGGGTTGATGTCAGCAAAGGCATGCGGTTGCAAGAGGTTCCCACCACCGAATCAAACAGGATCAGATTCCTTAAGGAGGCTTCAGGATAAGAGAGTAACTCCGGGATCTGAGCCAAGTCCTCAACAAGGGTCCGTCTCAAGCCTGTTGTAGATGGGAGGTTCCAGATGTAAAAGCAGATTCATTCAGAATCAGTGTGAAAGGTTTCTGTGCATAACGATTTTTTCTGATGACCAATGAAAAAACGTAACTGAAAAAACGTACTCAGTGTGCAAAGGCCTTTAACAGGGTCATTCTTAATCTTAGTTCGGTGAAAGAGAGAAACTAAAATTCAGAAGATGTGCAGTTGTATTTTTCAGTTTAAAGCAGCTGTGCGGAACCTTACGTTTTCATTGATTATAGCGCCCCCTTTGGTCGAAGCTGTATGACACCCACAGCCTGGTGTCGTAAAATTCCGAATGCAGCCGGCATTCAGCTTCATTCGTAAAATCTCGACTGCAACCGGCAATTACCGCGTGCATTTGTTTTGAAAAGCGAGAGGAAAATCATAAATAATATTGAAGTGAAACAACGTCTAACAAGTTGCGGTATATTCTCTAAATAAAAACAAAACTTACATACCTGTCGATTAGGAAAAGGGCCAACTCGGGATCAGTTTTAAAACCTTTCAAATCTCTCAGCTCTCTCCACTTGGTGAATGCCCGACCGAGGTTTACACGCATTTGGGCTCGAGCCCTATCACTGTCCCGTTTAGCCTTCTTCTGTTCTTTTTCTTTTAGATGGTGCTCCTTCTTTATCCGCCATGACATCGAAAGTACAACCAAGTCCTTATAGATACATCTGGTAAAACTTATGTGTTCAGCAATGCCCATTGCGAACACTCACTGTAAACATGGCTCCTTCTTCTTCTGTGGTTTAATGGCTGCGGGCCGCTGCGGGCGTACAGACTTACTTCCACCTCCGGGTGCCGTATTCTGGTTTGCTGACTTCCGCTGTGTCCGACCCGACCGAGGCTACGCTAAATAGCCATATCGAGAAAGGCTTTTTTGTCGCTGTTGGGTTCAAATGAATATGTGGATCTTCAAGGGGGGGGGGTGATACAAACTAGGGACAGTTTTATAAATGGTATAAAGTTCCGCACAGCTGCTTTAATGAGGAAATAAGGTGTAAGAATATTTGTGAGCTTGTTTTTTTATTTGTATTAGACTGAGGACAACAAGTCCTCCAACTTATCCAGCCACATTAGTTGTATGTTTATATCTCCACAGGAGCGTTTCCTAAATTAGTGCATCTACAGGTGGAAGACAGAATAGCTCTTAATGGAAATCTAGCCATTAGTTTTAGACAAACTTTGTCATGGGTCAAGTGCTGGTTAAGGTAAAACTTGACCTGACGATAGCAGAAGGTTTGGGAAGCGACAAAAGTATTGGGACTTTGACTATCCATGCGATATTTCACAATATTTTAACAGTCTGGTAGGACACCAAAGTTTCTTCAAACATTTTTGTTCATTCAGTTTTGAAAGACCTCTGAGGTAAGACACCAAATCTCACCATTAAACCCAGAAGAGAAATAATAATTCATAAAAATGTATACTTGTGTGGAGTCCAGTCAAAATGGATCGAACTGTCTGTGCAGAGGTTGTGAACACTGACTGACCTGATGGTTTCACTGCAACATTTTACTTAAAGTTCCACTGATACAAGCAGCAGTATGTGCGAAATCAATTACACAAATCAAAGATGCAGTGTTCCATGGCATTTTTCCGGGCCAGTTCTGTCAGCAGCTACACAAAGTAGACGCTGACAAGGGTTAAACTGTTCAGAACGTCTGTTATTATTTAAAAAAATCAAGCTGTCTCGCTGCTGAACCTGTAACATCTCTGGCTTTTGTAGAGCACTTCAAGAGGAACCATGACTAAGCTTGGTAAAAGGGGAATTAAGTATTTCAAACCCTGACTGACCTCAGTTTGCTTCCTTAAATCCACAGTGTACAACAGTGGATATCATCAAGGATTTTTTTTTTTTTTTCATGATTTTGCAGAAATTCATTTCTCATAGGAAAGGCACGGGGACCGAAATTCTCCAGCCGAACAGTTATTATTCAAACATAAAGGGAAAAGACCAGAGGCAAAGTACAATGCAGATGAATTGAATTTAATTAAATTAAACTGCGGCCCAGTACAGTGACTGTTCTCTGGAGTGCTTACCCGAAACACAACTTTGAGTTCTGAGGAAAACCCTTGGTTGGTCGCAGAGACACTCATTAAAACAATGAAAAATGGGACTGAGCTCACAGTTTGTTTGAGTCACACTGATATCAAATTCTTAACATGTTTAAACTACTTTAGACCAAACTGATGACTCGGTGCTATCAAAACAAATGTGTAGAAGATCCAGCGTAGACGAACCCTCAGAGAGTTTTCAGTTCTTCTATCTTAGGATGCTTCAGTTTGCACATATTCTCACTCAATGTCTCTAGGTGTCATTGTCTGGGTCTGTCAATTGAGTCATCAGCTGATTCACAATCAACCAATAGCACAGCGACACACCTCTGTCGGCCTATCATCTTACTGCTCATCATTTTAAATATGGTTCTTTCTCTGCCATAATGGATTCATCAGCCGCTCAGATGTCCCTCAATTACAAAATATCTCCCGCTGGTGTCCAAGCGCCAAAGACTTCTGTTATATCATCTGTTAATTTGTACACATATTCCGTATTAAATAGTATCTTTACGTCATTCTGTCTCTCCTGATTGAACTATCATCGCTGTGTTTCCTCCAAACGTCGTTTAAATTTTAGCAACCTGTCGCTGCTTTTCCAGTGCCATGTTTTTTTTACCCAGACAATGCTGCATTTCCAACTGGAAGTGTGCCACCAAAACCTATTTCAAAGCCCAAACATGATCATTTCTGAACTATAACCAAATGTTTTTTTGTGCCTAAACATAACCATGTTAACCACAGCGTTGTTGAAACCTGAAGAAATGTTAAGTTTCAACATAATAACCACTCTGTGGGTGAGCAAGAGGTGGATCTGAGTCACAGACTGTGGTGACGCCTCACAGACAGCTGGCCCTTAAATATGCGCAACTTTAAGCCTTAATAAAATGTACACAGGTGAGTTATATGAAAATTCACCACCGTACAGCTGTCATTAATGTTGAAATTAACTATAGAGACCAAAACCATTTTTTGTACCAGGTTGTAAACATGTTTATTTCTGCTGTAAAACTGGGCATTTTAACATGGGGGTCTATGGGGGTTAAATTGCTGCTGAAGCCAACCTCTAGTGGCCATTAGAGGAACTGCAGTTTTTAGCACTTCAGCACTGACTATATTTTTCAGCTCTGGAGGTTGCCACTTAATAATAATGCACAAAGTAATGTAGCAGTGGTTTGTAGAAACGTACAATGCCAACATTTTTTTTGTCAACTGGGTTTAACATAAGCTGGTGAAGTATATCATACGCTCCATTTTAAAACTGGTTTCCACCAATGATGTTGTAGAGCACAATCAACTGTTCTTGGTTACTTGGTTAAATCTTAAGAATTCCTGGACAACGTTAAACATCAATGACTACTTAAAAAAACAATCAAAGGTAAGCTGGTTTAAAAATATCCCTCTGTATCATTTATTGAGAATCCAAAACTTAAAAACTGCAAATCGGCTTCATCAGGACTGTGTGGGTTTTGTGATTAGGTCAGATTTGACTGACAGGGGCCTGGTAACAAAATCAAACCCCACAACTTAGTCACATTTTGAATTAAACATTACTCTGTCATATTTATTTATTACTATATTATTATTATAACTGATTGCTGAACTCAAAAATAAAGCAATTCATCTACTTAAGAATGTATGACAAAACAGATCTGGGATATGATTTTAGTGATGACCTCTCAGAACAAGTTGCTCCTGACTGAATTACTATTAGGGCTCATTTATGCTCCCTTTACGTACGCAAATGTATACGTCCGTTTCAAACGATGTTACCGTCACTGCCCACATACTTCCATGCGCCCTTTACATTGGCATGGATGTTAACCAGTATATCCACCAGGGGGCAGCCCAGCGTCAAAAGTTTATGACAAAAACAACAAACTCAAAAACAAACATGGCGACTGTGGAGGAGATATTGATAATGTACCTCTTGCATAAAAGACAAAAACAGAGGCAGCGTTGTAGGAGGCGGTGGTCGGTGAGGCCGTTAAATACATCGCGACTGGAGGACGGAGAATTCTTTTCTCTAGTACTGCCGATGAGAGAAATTGAATTGTTATTTCTTCTTCGTGTCTCACTAGAGCTACGTATCGGGTAGTGACAGCAACACTGCCCCCACGGTTCCCGGTGGTACTGCTCCGTTTGGCCTGTATCCGTAAGCTTTATGGAAACGTGCAGAAATACGGACGAAATGAACGCAGAGCACGGACAGAAGGCTCCGTCCATATCCGGATCCATATTTAACGTTGAGCATAAATGAGCCCTTATTTTCTGTGTACTCTGTCTTTTCATTGTGTTTGTTAAATTAGGAAAACAAAGAAATAATAATTAATAATAATTGAAAATAAAACTGAGACTGAGAATCATTATTTGTGTCTGTGCAGTAAATACAACTTATTTTACACCAGCTCTGAAATATTTTCAGTATACGACTTTATCAGGCATATGACTGTACATATTTCTTATGTTTACTTTTATTCTATTCCTGTTTATTCTATTGATAAAAAGTAGTAGTTGAATTTCACACTTACAGCCTCAGCACAGTGACGATATACATTTTATTTTTAATATTTTTATATCTTAAGTACTAGTGTTAAACACTGCAGCATAATGCACATACATTTTTTTTATTTTAGCGTACATTTTCATTTTTTTTATTTCTTATTTTATTGCTGTAGGGTTAGGGTTTACATACTCTATTTCATACTCTTATTCTTACTTCTTATATAACTTTTCTTCACATCAGAGCGACTGTAATGAATCACAACTTCCCCTCAGGGACCAATAAAGTATTTCTGATCCTGATTCTGATTAACGCCACATTTGTATGTCAATCTGTGTCCACCAAAGAAACGCTGTTGGTGCACATCAGAGCGCATCAGTGTTGAGTTCCTCCAATCACAAAACTGAATTAAACTCTGGGCATCATTGATGGGGGGGCTGTGTATCTGTGCCTTGCAACACTCCGATCCCCACCATATGCCCAAAACTGGAAACACTGTATTCCATGTTTGCCTCGCGAACACGCTTACCATATGAGAATGACAAACACAACATGCGAGCTGCCCTTTTGACTGCGCTTTGCATCACTAGTTGATAAAAATAACTACCTTCCTGTCTGCCCACACTTGCCTCAAACCACTATCCTTGTTTTTTTCCAGTGGAGAGGAAAACGTGCATCAGAAAAGCCTCGGCAGTCTATTTGGCTTTCCTTTGGTGTCAACACAACATGCTGCTTCTGTGTTAGATAAATGGACAGAGTTGTGTGGCAGCCTGCAGATTTGGCAGAGAATATCTCATGGCTCTAAATAAAAAAATAAAGGGAGAAATATAGGGTGCATTTACTGCTGCTGTGAGTCTACAGAGGCCAGAGAGAAAAGAGGGAAAATATGGCCCTGGGGGGAGGAAAGTGAGCGATATACTGCAGCTCCCTGGAGCCTGCTGTTAGAGCCACAACCTTTACACCGCCCTCCCCTGGGACTGGTCAGGCACGGCTTGGCATCAATATTTAACACACTACACCCTGACTGGACTTATGGCTGCATCAGAGAGAGGCATGCACGCACAAAAGCACACAGACACACAAGGCAATGAACATAGACATTAAAATATTTGCACATACTGTCGCACTGCACACATGTAAAGGTGCTGAAAGGTCACGGTGAGCCTCCTTTTGAACCAAATTAGACCTTACTGCAACAGTACACCAGCCAACTCACTGCCAGCATTTGACTCATCATTACTTTAAAAAGCTGTCCGTGACATTTTTAATAATAATTTCACCTGTGATAACGTTCATTTTTCCCCTAAAAACTGCAAATCTAATCCTCTGTAACTGAAACAACCTTTACAATGAATGTTCCCGACACCAAACAGCACCAATGTCCTTTCTAGTTCTAATTCTTTTGCTACCTAAATAATTAAAAGTAATTAAAAGTGAGGCTCAAAGTTAATTCTTGACCTTGTAAACAGCATTTGAGAAAACAGTCTTGCCACCAGTGGCAAGTGGCTCTGCCGTGCAAAGGCAAAAGATGTTAAAGGTTCTGTGTGTAGGATTTGGGGGGATATATAGGCAGAGATGGAATATAATATAGTAAGTACTGTAAAACCTCAATTAAAACCCTCGTCCAAATTAACCCTATGGGCCCTAGGCGTGTCCCCCTCAATGTATATGGTGACTACGGCCCTGTCAGCATGCATAATTAGGCCTCAGTTGTCTGGGTGTGCAAAGGTGAAGTGGCTGGTCTTGTCATACAAAGTTTGATGGAGTGTCAACTGGACAATATGGAGATATTTGCATCTTGAAAGCCGGACTACAAATGTGGATAGACAGGGAGAAACACACGCAAGCCTAAGACGTGGTAAGATACGATATTCCTCACTATATGAAGTGACTGATAACAAGATCTGTATAATGGATTGTAAAGAAATTCATCAGGTTTTTATTTTGTAGACAATCGATCTGTATTTATAGCGTGATGGGATGACAGCACAATGATGTGTGTGGTATCACTGGAAAGCTCTGGTCCTGCGCTTTCATGTGATATGCGTGGCATTTCTGTGCGAGCCTGCATTAGTGAGTAATCCATCCAAGAGTAATGTGTGTGCAAAGCTGTATGAAAGCTCTGTTATACATCATTTTAGTGTAAATTTATCTTTTTTTTCCGCGGTGAAAACATTGGACTACCGACAAGTGCCTGGTCTTGTCGGAAAGCTACTGTTCCGCTGTTTCACGTGATATGTGTGGCTTCTCGCTATGATGCACGGTCGCGGAGAAAAAACACAGAATTTGGATGCACTATGCGTCGTTCGGATCCATAGGGTTAAACATCCAGTCCTCGTTACTAGCCTGGTTTAGCTAAACATTTTGACACATAAAGGCCTGTCTCAATTAGAGGCCTGGTCTGGTTACCAAGCAGTTCATTTTTATAGAATTCTTTGGATGTATAAAACCGAACTTATTTGAGCTAACGTTAGTTAGCTGTTTAGATTGTGAATACAACTATAAATGGGCTTAACGAAACACAGGATTTAAGTCCTTTTCTATGACATAAATATTAACTTGTATCTCCCTCCACAGGTAATTTGGACCCGTAGGGAGAGATGAGCCACTAGGTCCCCTGTCACTCACCCCTTCCATTTAGCGGTAGAGAGGGACAGCTGTAACCCTAACCCTTTTAAAAAAGATTCTCAACATTTCCTATTCAGTTGGCTGTATAATGGTGAATTGAAATAATATAGAATTGTGTAATTCTTGTAACTGTCTATTAATCTATGTTTTTTAAGATGTAATTTTGTACAAAATTATTATGCTCCAATTGGAAAAATGTTTATTTTTTGATATATGTTAATGCACTGGAGAAAAAATGAAGTGAACTTAATGATAATTTTCTATTCAGTTGGTTGTATAATGGTATCAATTTAAACGATATAAATTGTGTAACTCTTGTAATTTTTCATTAATTTAGATTTTTTATTTTGTTTTATTTCATTTTGTACAACTTAGAAAAATGTTATAATTTTTTTTTATTTTTTGGAAATCTGTTAAAGCACTAAAAGAAAAAAGGAAAAAATGAAGTGAACTGACTGACAATCAAGTCACGTGAGTCATGTGTATTTATCACACCTGTGAATGTTCAGGTAATTGTGATGAGTGAACCTGAAGAAGCCACAGGCGAAACGCGTTGTTCGCTCTCAATAAATTCACAGTAAAGTCTATTCAGTGTGCGGTCGTCTATTTTTGATATGTTACTTCAGACGTTCCTGCGATCGACCAGCACCTGATCCCCTATATCTGCTGTTCAGAGGGAGTTTTGTTTATTTGTTTACTACAACTACAAATGTTTTAATTTCTTTCAGTGTGGAGATGCCACATATCGTTAGCTAGGTGGATTTCATTTCACTGAAACTACGAGCACCAGAGAGGACCCTAAATCATTCAAATTTATAGGCATGACGAAAAAACGAGTTCCTCTAAAGGTGTCATAAAGTCAGAATATGTGTCCACTCCTCAATAACCTACAAAGTTACTCATATTCCTTGAGTCTGTAAGGGTCCACTGATCAAAGGAATCAAAGTTCTCAAGTTATGAATATTGTTTGACAGGATGAAGTGGTGTTGTGTTGGTATGCCGGTGCTGTGAAACAAGTTTGATTGTATGTCCCTAATAAAAGCCTGTTGAGTTCAGTGATTAAGCAAATAATTGCCCAGGCTACTAATTAAAGTTTAACAGTATGTTGTCTTTCTTGTTTAATTGCCTGAAAATGAAAATCGATGTGATTCTGTTACCTTTGAATTTGCCATTTATATCTACGTAGGAAGGGGGTCGAAGGGGATCACCTGGTTGATCCATCATGTTTCTATGGTAGCCCGGACAGACAAACCAAACACTGGGCCTAGATTAGGCCATTCACTTTTACGCGTTGGCCACCTTAGTTAGAAACCCCGCTGCGAGGAAAGCATCGGAAAAACACTTATTTTTTAAAATGTGAAACTGCTTTATTAAGTGTTTTTACTAGTTTTAATCTGGATCTGTTTGTTTTGAAGAGATTTCTGTGGTTAATTTCGCTCCTGAAAAAAAAAACCTCCTGAACGTCTGCATTTTAAGTTAGCGGAGAAAAAAGGTTAGCTAGTGCTGTGCTAGCGACTTGCCAAACAGTGTTGAGAAACACTAATTTAAGTGCTTTATTCAGTATTGTTACCGGTTGGGGAGATGCAGCATACTTTTCTAGTATATGCAGGTACATGGGGTATAACCATCTCTTTTTTGGGCCATTTACAATATACCAATCTATCAGCGAAAAAGCCATTGCAATATACAGGACAGTATACCCACCTCCTCCAAGGTAACCTACCCATCTACCTAATAATCCACCCACCTCATCAGCTTCCACCACACCACTGGACGTGTCCTCCTCAATATTTAGAACACATGCATTTGTGTCCCCCAATAAAATCATGAAAGTAGCAGAGGACAAAGACAAAACGTTTTTGCAGAAAATGTACAAATTTGTGCATAAAAATTCACCAGAATGCAGGTTTGAGTGTTTGATACTTGACCCTCAACCCTGCACCCTCCCTTTCACGTGTTCCCCCAATACCTAGTGCAAACCAGTGTTGCATTAGAGACAGAACTGTAACACTGCTTCCATATGCAATCAGAAGTGAGTTCAAAGACTTCAAAGCAACCAGGACAAACATCCATTTGGCTAGCTGGCGAACAATGAGCGTAAATCATATAAAATAAAAGCATTTTTTCAACATAAGCTATCGTTGCGCCTGTCAGTCTGATTGATTTATTCTTATTCATACTATATCAAGTGGATAGTTTTATTATATATATCATTGGATCATATCTAGGTCAGTGTCATTATCTACGCAGACAATGCAAGAGCAGAGTTCCTTAACTTTCAAATAAGGGTTAAAGGTCAAGTTTGACCTAAAGAATATGTGGATAAATAACTTTAAAAAAGGGGGAAAAAAGACAGAAAAAGAATTACCACATTTTCAATATTATGCCAACAATTCATCCAGCTGGACACAAGCTCAATTCTGCACTCTGGTGAGTTAAAATCTTCTGCCTTTGTAGGTCAGGGCTGTCCATTCATATTGTATGACCTTCTAGAGCTGATGGAATTTGTAGGTTTCTGTTTCCAAGGTCGAGGATAAACTTCCAACCTCAGCTTTTATACAAACATGGATGAGAAATACTGAAAGTGCTTTGTATAATCTGGGGTCAACTCTTTCTACTGATACAGATCATGTAATATGACAGGAAGCTCAAGAACAGCTACTAAATGACACTTGTTTTCGCAACGGTATATACGCAGCTAATCAGAGACAAAAGATTCATTGCTAAATGTGACTGAGAAGCATATCCATGACTGCTGATGGGATTAGTAGATCAACAGAATACCGTCTTTAGATGACTGATTAATCGTTAAAGGGGAACTATTACGCTTTTCCTTATTTTTTTGTCATAATTATTCATATTAAACGTGGACAAAATTTCAAATAATGAGGTAAACATGAAAAAGTAGCTAAACCTTCAGGCTTCAGACCGCTCTGAATACTGTTTTCAGCTGTTTTTCCACTGTGGGTACAAGCTGACGTCAAATCAAGACTGATTTCTTTTTATGGTCATCTGCTCCAGGCACGTGACAGAAAACATTTACATTACTGCTACATGTAGCTACATGCTAACATCAGGAAACATGTAATCTTGGTTGATGATGTTGTTAATTTCCTCCAAATTTTGGATCATATTCCAGCTGGAACATGTCCAAGTGTGAAGGTTCTGGTTAAGAAACTTTTATTGGTCATTTTTCATGATAGACTCTATGGCTATACACTGTTACAGTCATTTCCGTGCTAAAAGTACACTGCTACATGTAGCAACATGCTAACATCAGGAAAACATTTCAGATCTTTTTCTGTCTGGAACATGTCCTGCTATTTTTTAGAGGCTATTATTGGTGATTTTTTTTACGATAGAAAGTGTGGCTGTACTTCGTTAGTTACTCCCAGGCCACAAGTACATTGCTACATGTCGCAACATGCTAACATCAGGAAAACATTTCAGATCATTTTCTGTCTGGAACATGTCCTGCTATTTTATTAGAGGCTATTATAGGTGATTTTTTTACGATAGAAAGTGTGGCTATACTTCGTTAGTTGTTCCCAGGCCACAAGTACACTGCTACATGTAGCAACATGCTAACATCAGGAAAACATTTCAGATCATTTTCTGTCTAGAACATGTCCTGCTATTTTTTTTAGAGGCTATTATTGGTGATTTTTTTACGATAGAAAGTGTGGCTATACTTTGTTAGTTGTTCCCAGGCCACAAGTACACTGCTACACGTAGCAACATGCTAACATCAGGAAAACATTTCAGATCTTTTTCTGTCTGGAACATATCCTGCTATTTTTTAGAGGCTATTATTGGTGATTTTTTTTTACGATAGAAAGTGTGGCTATACTTCATTAGTTGTTCCCAGGCCACAAATACACTGCTACATGTAGCAACATGCTAAACAGGAAAACATGCAATCTTAGTTACAGATGTTGTTAAATTTTCCCACATGTCACATCGTATTCCTACTGGAACACGCCCAGTTGTATTTAGAAACATTTCTTTTTGTTGCTTTTACGTCAAAAATCGCCGCTATTCTCAGTTTCGATCATTTATTGAGTACAAGTACACTGCTAACGTAAGGCTCCATGTTACACTGGGAAACATGGTTACTGGTTACTGGTTAATCTATCCTCAATTTTGGATTCCTGCTTGAATACGTTTGGTTGTTTTTCAGAAGCTTTTATTGAGTTTTTACAGTAGAAAGTGCTGCTGTACTCCGTTGTAGCCATACCTCCGTTGTATTGACAGTGCAGAGATGCCGAGACATGGAAGACATGGAAGACCCTGCTGGGGGTCGTGGGGGGGCTGGAGCCTATCCCAGCTGACACTGGGCGAGAGGCAGGGTACACCCTGGACAGGTCACCAGACTATCACAGGGCTGACACATAGAGACAGACAACCATTCACACTCACATTCACACCTACGGACAATTTAGAGTCACCAATTAACCTGCATGTCTTTGGAGCGTGGGAGGAAGCTGGAACACCTGGAGAAAACCCACGCTGACACAGGGAGAACATGCACACTCCACACATCAGCGTGGACTCAGTCATCTTTAAATATGCATTTTAAACTATTTCTTACTTAATATCAATCAATTAATTTAAAAAAAAGTGTAATGAGAACGATTCTTAGTTGCAGTTAGTTGATGCTTTCTCAGTCTGATATTAAGAATGGATACTGTTAAAATGGATCCATATTTTAATGCCATCACTGATGCTGAAAGAGTTTGTTTCACAGCTCCTCATGAGCAAAAGTAAAAATAGTACAGTAAAGTCCTGTCACCCAATTCTTTCTGATGCTAAACTCCCATGACTCCCATCTCTGCTTTATATCCGCACTGAGCCGTGCAGCACTTCTGCCCGTCCCATCAAAGCGACATCACACTCAGCTGCACATTACCATCCTGTTGGACTGTTTGCTCAGTCAAAGCAGGACTTTGAAGGCTTCCTTCTAAGTTAATGGCCCAGTTAAGGAAGCGGCGCCGGCTGTTTTTAGAAGCTGTCCAGAAAACGATGCTGACAGGAGCCTTGTTTTACCTCATTTCATCTCATTTGGAACTCATGTCCTCATTATGTCAGCGCTGCGATGGAGCTGTAAATAAAGGTGGAGGAACAGACAACACGAGACAGAGGTAAAAGAAGAGAAATAGAGACTGCGTGTCCCGTGGCTTTCAAAATACAAAGGCTTCAATCAGGACAGGAGCTCTAATTTGCCAGGACCTGTCGAGCTGGTGCAATCGCTCTCACTCTAACATGCACACATACACACGCTCCATCTATAAAAATACACTCACGCAGATGCACAAACACAGAGCCAAGAACACAAGCACCCCAGGGTGCTGCTGTATGTACGTTTATATATATAAAAGTGTGAAGGTTTTGTTATGTTCCACTGCCTCGTTCCCGTGCCACGGCTTCGTTGTTTTAAATCTCTCAGTGTGTTAACGCGTGTGTCTTCTAGCCATTCTGATTTTCAGTGTTTTCATTGCCTCACTAAGCTCCAGCAGATGTTTCTCTGCTTTTCTAAAGACCTTCTCTGCAGCCTGGGCGGAATATCAGAATACCTCTTCCTAATCCACTTTACCCACTAATCCCTGCTCCGTAGACCTGTTGGCTTGCTTTTTATACAACACTAGTTCTTTCTCTCTCCCTCCACCATTCACTGGGGGTCTTAGTGAGATCACTATCGAGGAAACCGGTAGAATTAGTCTGCGTCAACGGACCAGGGGAGGGATCTTGCTGCCGCTTGATTTACTGATATTCAGAGGAAGTGGAATTGATCGGAAGCAGCATGGCCCGGCTGCTGTCTGCTGGGGCTTTGCAGGAGTGAGTTAAGGTTTCCCATTCCACTGTTGGCCCGCCACAGCGATGGGGACGGGATTTAGCTGCCTGACAAAAGCTTGAGAGGGATGTGATATGTCATCTGCTGCTGTGGGATACAAGTGGATATTCACAGACGCAGCGTAAATAAAGGCGAAAGGAACAGCCAGTGCAGGAGACGCGCCACAGACAGCCCACGTCCCACAACCCTGAATGAATGACTGGAGGGTGAGATTTGATTCAGGCGACTGGCAGTGGGACATCTGCAGGGGGAGAGGGACAGAATTAGGCTAACTGGTGCGTTTCAATCCTTGTATTCTCAGACTCCTTGTACTCAAGGGGCCCCGGAGTCTGAGAAAGAACGGCTGATTCAGCTGCTAAAGGTTGACGAATGGCCAGTGTAATATGTCTGGTCAAGTGTCCTAACTGCTGCAGCCTGAGGAGCAGTCAGCTGGAGAAAAACTCCATCTAACGATATTATTACAATACAAAAAACAATTTAATGATGAAATCTCTCAATTTAGCTGTAAAGAAAGGACTCTCTGTATGTACGTACACCGATCAGCCAAAACATTAAAACCAGTGACAGATGAAGTGAATAATATTCATCATCTTGTTATAAGATAATGTTCTGCTGGGTAACCTTTTGTTGTGGATGCTAACTTGCTAACTGACACACTCCACCCACCCAAACACAACTGCAGAACAAGTATCCTCATCATGGCATTGGTACTTCCCACTGGCGGCGCCACCCCAGCAGGAAAATGCACCATGCCACACCACAAAAAAACTGATCAGGAAAGGCCCGAGGAACGTAGTTTTTGCCTTTATTCATTTCAGTCCAGTCCCCTGGGCATGGACGCCAAAAAGGCTCCACTATATTTGGAGGTCAAGTGAGCACAGGGTTGTAAACTACATCGATCAGCCACAACACTGAAACCACCACTGGTGAAGTGAGTAACAGTGATAATTTTGGTTCAGTCCAATGTTCTGCTGGAGAACTTTGGCCCTGGCATTAACATGCAAACACTCACCCAAACACTATTAGAGACCAAGTACCCCAACCACATGGCAACGGCACCATGTAACTGTAATTTAACTATTTTCTAAGTAACTGTACTTGATTACTATTACAAATCAAATTACATTTGACTAGTTACTATAACTAGTTCAGCGGGATTCATACTTCTGTGTCGAATCATTGGTGTACCTATGGTGTAGGCTCTGCATCGCCGTAGAGCCTACGCCATAGCCTGACGTGCACCTCTTTAGAAATGTAACTACACATTGCGGCACTGTAGAGGAAATCTCTGCTAGTCGCTTCACCAATTAAAACAATGTAAAATGCCACAGGCTTGTGCTAATAATGTTAGCATGTTGTATTTGTTTAGTGAAAGACAGTTGTTTTATCAGTGAACCTTGTGAGTTGTAATGGAGCCGAATTTTGTAACGTTACCTTTGTTAAATGTTGCTGTTGTCCCTGGCTTCATATGAGAAGAGGAAAAGTCCGCTAGCCGCTGGGCTAATTTATACAATGTAAAATGCCATAGGCTTGTGCTAATAATGTTAGCATGTTATATTTGTGGGGAAAATGTGTCCAGATAAAGACAAGTGTTTGTCTGTGAATGCTGCGAGTTATAGTGAAGCTGATTTGTGTACTTGTGTTTGAAATTGTCTCTATTAAGCCATGTTTAATGTGTGTTTAATGTGTGTTTTAAATCAGCACTTCACAGAAACAATGCCACTGACGTAGGCCACATGTGTAAGCTACGGCGTAGGCTCTGCATAGAGCTGACACACAGGTATAAATCCTGCTTTACTCCCCAACACAACTCACACCTTGGAGGATTATTGTGGGGTTCTCTGTTTCTTTTAAGCTTTCAGATTTGTTTATCTGGTACCTGGAAATAGCTGCTGTTGATAGTTTTTGGGTCATATAAAGGTTATGGTAGAAAGTGACTGGCAGTGTTAACGTGGCATTGAAAGAGGCCTCTCAAAGCAAAATGCCTTCATCTGATCAAAATCAGAAGTGCAGGAAATAGTAGTATTGTGGTGCACCTCACTTCTTGAATGTTTAGAATAACTACTGCCTACACACGCATCCTCTAACTGACTCCTCAAGTTCCCACTGGCAATTTTCACTTCCTGTAGAAACAAGATGCAGACAAAATGAAGCCTGTTCACAAACCTCTGAATGTCTGAGACTACTCAGATGACCTCTCTGACCTGCTCAAACTTGTGTGATAGTTATGAAAACATGTCTGCTTCAACTAAATCACGCCTGAAAACTTCAGCTGTTGCCTAAACGAAACACAGCGGGATATCTAAACAAACACTTGATGGTTAGAACTAAGGAGTTTGAACACCGGCATGTTTTACATCCCAGACTAATCTGTAGGTTTTCTGTTTGTACCATGCTATTTTCTCACTTGGACGCGGCTGACAAAGTGCCCGTTGCTAAGAGACAAAGCATTCAGTCAGAGGTGTTACGACGAGGTGTGGGCAGCCAACATGTCTTCAAGTTTGATCTCGGAGGTTTTAATTCTCATTAGAGATCAAAAACAGGAAAAGCAGCATTCATTACTGACTTCACCCCCAACTGATACTCAGTCCCTGAGAGATTAGCTTGACTCACAAAACACAATCCAATTCAACTACCAAGTCTCTGAGTTAGAGTCAGGTCTCCATAATGGTTGTGGCTATTTCTAGACATTTTGCTGCAGACACATTTTATTCCACCGAGAGAACAAATGATCCACAATTATGAATTTTAAACTGAGACTGTAGAATGAAACTGCAACTCTTCTCAAGTCGAAGTCCTGTGCAAAAAAGGTCTTAATTGCTAAAGTTGCTTCATATTTGAATAAACCCGATATACTCTCAATCCATCCTCTTTTGGCCAGGAAGATTTCAAAAAGTAACACCAGAATTTTTTTTTCTTGTACCTATGATGAGGTGGAACTGTTGATGACAGTAATATGAGTATGGTGGTCAAGGCAGCACAAAGAGATTGGGAGTTGTTACCAGCAACTACAGAGTCATATTAGAGTGGTACCGGCAATGTCAATGTAAATGGACAAACGTTGCTCCAATCACCAAAAAACAGTCAAAAGTACAAAAGTACTTAATGAATGCAAAACTATTATGTTTTTCCTAAAGCTAACCACATAAGTTTTGTTAACTAAACATAACCGAGCAGTTCAGTCAAAGAAATCTGTATTTCCATTTGCAGTATTGTATTAGGCAGTATGGCTCTGTTCTGGGGCCCCTCTGCCTTTCCTCGGGCCTACACAGAAAGCCTCTTCCACACACCTAAGTGGAAAGCCTAAGGCAGAGAGAGCACAACTCTCTGCCCTCCCATGTGCTTAAGTGGAGAGCGTAAGGCAGAGAGAGCAAACTTCCCTGCCCTTCCATGTGCTTACATGGAAAGCCTAGGGCAGGAAGAGCAGCAGCAAAGAACCTCCGGGAACAGAACAGAGCAGCATTACAAACAGAAATGACTGATAAGTCAGACACAGCATCAAAAGGAGGAGCTGGGGTGGAGGAGGGTTGTAAAGTGGCTTGCAGCAGAAGCAACAGTAGGCAGGCCAGAGCAGTTTAAATAGAGAGTTTAAATAGAATGAGATTCACCAATAGGTTGCATAGAAAGGAATCATAGATCTATCAGCTGACTCCCTTCCATCAGTCAGCTGCTCCATCAGTTGACAGGCAGTTTGAGACCAGCTGATGTAGCTGGGATGTGAGCTGAGCTTGACATCGTGTCCTGCCTGAACTAACGCTATGCTCAATTTGTAGAGCGGAACTGCGAGTGTTCCATGACGTAAAATTTTTCTTTAACACTGTAACCATTAGAGCGGTAATATATGTCCTTTTGGGGTCGGTCACATAAGTCATTTTGGACGTCAGCGGAAATTGGCCTATTCTGTTGTTAGTTATAAGAGAAATATAAAATCACAACAAGTATGTAGACCTAGCAATAATCTTTTGACTCCTCAAACCGTGATTTATAAGACCCAATTGGGAAACAAAGGCAGATGTCTGCATCATAGTTTCTGAAAGAGTTTGTTTCCACCTGTCTAGACTAACAACGCAGGAGTTTTCGAACTAAAGCAGGGTCAGCAACGTTTTCAGAGGTCTTCATTTCATTAGCTCCAAAATGCTGGAGTGTAGTGGACGCTAGGTGTAAATTTCGCAATAGTTATATGTTTTAAAACAAAAACATACAGTAAACAAACAGTATCAATGAGGCCTAAGATGACCTTTTATTTTTTATCCCACTGATCAAATAATACACCAGCTACCTTTTGCTTCACCTATTTGTCTTCAGAAATTCATACAACTTACGGATTTACTGACACTTCTATTGAAGAAGTAGAATATAGTTCACCTTCTGGAGCCTCTCAGTGAAAGCCAGAGAAAGAACTCACCTTTGCTGTTTTCACCATGTCAAAGGAGATTTAAAAAGTCCTGGGCTGATAAAACGAGGGGATGAATGGCAGAGACGACCACATGAGCACAAGGAATCTGGCTTTCATCACTATGTTTAGGTGCCTTTTGATAGATCACATTACAAAAACTGAAGGAAAATCATTTAACCTGTCAGTTTTGTCTAAAAGGAAATTGTGATGTTGCTGAGCAACTAACACAATAACGCTGGTTTGGACCTCAGGAAATGCTGTCCACTACGACGTCAAATTCCATACACAGACCAGTGTGCTTTTTTCTTGTAGAGAGTTTTTTAAAAACAGCTTACTTCAAGCAAACCAATGGAAGTGCGCTTTTTTTTCTCACATTTCAGTCTTTTCAGACATTTGAAGTTCACTCAAAATTTCATTTGACAGTTGGACGGAGACAGAGCTGGTGTGAGGGAGAGAGATGGGCATATGACAGGTGGTGACGGACCAAGATCCCAGGGAGAGAGAGTGAGGAGGGGGAAGAAGGGTGGAGGGTGGAGGGATGACGAGGCTGAGAGGCAGATGGAGACTCAGCTCTCGCTCTTTCTCCCCGGGGAGACAAACAGCCGATCTGAGATCTGAGCCGCAAAGAGAAAAAAAATGGAAATAAGAGAAAAAGATGGAGAGGGAATGTAAAGAAATGCCAAGTGGGAAGAAGAAGCAGGGTTTTTTTCTTAACCTTGAATTATGGTGACGTTTGCATTTAGCTCAAAGCACCACTGTGCCAAAGTAGAGCCTGACAGAACGGCTAGCATGGCTGTAGGCTCATAGGCCCAATCCTATTTCTTATTGTTACCCCTAACCCCGTGTTTTCGAGTGCCCCTTTGTCCCTCGGAACAGAAGTACAAGGGGTAGTGGTGAAAATCGTCCTCTATGAAATCCTTCAAGACTGATTTTAAGTGCTGTATCGTAGGCAACTGGACTTGCTTGAGATTCCTGGAGCTGTTTCACCTCCCATCCAAGAAGCTGAGGTGTGTGTGAACCCTCACAGAATCGTTGAGGTCACATGTGAGTCCTTGATGCATTCGGCCATCATGTGTGTCATTAGGGTTAGATGGGTCTAGGTTTGAATGTGTGTTATGCTGTCTGAGGAGGGACCTCAAGACTGCATTGTAAGTGGGTAACAAGGGGTGACATAGGCCACCTCCTCTGTTTATTTTGACGTACATGGCTTCAGTCACACCTATTTCAAACCATCTGTCTCCCCTGGCCAAGATGTATACATTGCTGTCCTTGCTATCATCCAAAGCAGAGGGATGAGGCTAAGTGGTAGGGGCTAGGGGTGTATTGGGGCTGGGCTCAATCCTAAGGGTAGGTGTCCTAATTCTTGTTGAGATGGTGGGGTAGGGTCAAGAGCAAGGGCCCATTTATGCTCAACAGTGACAGATACAGATGGAGCCTTCTGCCCGTACTTTTCGTTCATTTTGTCCATATTTGTGGATGTTTTCTAAAAGCTTTCAAATAAAGATGAAACGGAGCAGTAGCAACGGAGATCGTGGGGGTGGTGTAGCTTAGTTCAAGCAAGAAATGACCATAGGCAGTGATCAAGAAATTTAAATAATGGCGGAACAGAACAAATTGGTGATATAATGAACAGAACTCCCAATCCACATGTAGGTATGTATATAATGGCCGCACAGACCACAGCCGTCTGCAGTGCGGCCTCTGTTTAAAGGTACAATTTCACAGCCTCCTCCGCCGTAACCTTGTTTGCTGTTGTGTGAAACTTGTGACTGCCCACTAGTGCCATCTATTGGCTGTATCTATGCCAACATAAAGGACGCTAGAAAGTGTGAGGATGTGATGTTTCCAATGATTTAAAAAGACTTATTTTTGTATGTAAAGGGAGCATAAATGAGCCTTGAGGGCTACATTGTTCTCCAAACAGAAGTTTTTCAGAGGTACACTTCAAACCAAAAGTTACAAGAAATCATCAGCAAGATGGCTGCACAAGCAACAAAAGAAACCCGCAACTATATATTTTTAATTACAGTAACCTTTGTATTGATTTTTTAATTCCATTTTTTGTCTTCTCAATACCGATTCTGATACCTGAACTTGCGATTTGGCCGATACTGAGTACCAATCCAATACACCTGTATACTATTAACCCTGCTGATGTGAAATGATTTCTATTATTATTTTTCGCATGGTTCGGGTTAAATCCTTTGAAATACATATGGAGAATGAATGCCATAGAAATTGCCAGTGTCATTGTTGATGTTGTTTCAATGCATTATGGTGTTTTTCTTTTTAACAAGCATAACAAAATAAATCACTAGTATGCCTATGTCTTGGTAGCTAACTAGCTAGCTAGCTAACGTTACATTGATATTGGTTATTTGTGCATGACAATCCCACAATTTGACATATTTCCCTGTTGCGTTAGTCCCCATTTGATGGCATATGACGCATACTAAAGTCCAGTAATGAAGTTTCTGCACACACAGGTTGCTGACGTTAGCCTACAGAGCACCAATAGTGGCCTGGTAATGAAGCAGTGTTCTTTTTTATTTGATGACTTGTTTGAAAGGGTGAAACCTAAGTTGTGAACAAATCGCAAGCGTCCTGAGAACAGCAAGTTTCAAGTTTATTCACATGCCAACAAAAAGTACAGTTGCACACACATCAGCACCAGGGTATACCAAAGTAAACCCCACGACATGTGAAAAGGGGCACCCCATAGAAACTACTTAAAGCTTATCAGGAGGGGGCCCAGGACATTTAACATATAACAACAAGGGACAAAAACAATACAACATGGGATACAGAAAAAAGTTAATAAATTACAGACAAACCTAAACAAAACAAAAACTGGACATTGATCTCAGTCGACATTTTCAAAGCAAATTATAGATACATAGACAGTAATTCAGTTTTTAATTTCCTCTTGAAGATGGAGAGAGATCGGGCGGTTTTGAGGTGAGCATCAAGCTGGTTCCAAATCTGTGGACCATAACACACAACACTTAGGCTAGTTTTAAGCCTTTGCTTTTTCCCAGTTATGATGTGTCGATTCCTGGTGTTGTGTGTATGTAGAGAGTTGCTAACTGGAATAAGCTCACAGAGTTTTGAATTTAACTTGTTAATTACTTGGTACATTGTACATGCATTTTGATAGGTATTGAGTTCAGGAAGCCTTAGTATTCCATGGCGACGGAAGAGCGGACTAGTGGGTGCATTGAATTCAGACCAGGAGAGGGTACGTACCACTTTCTTTTGTAGGACTTTTTTTGCGTGGCTAGGAAACGTGTTGCACCAGATGACATTACAATAATACAGGTGAGGTTCAAATAAGGTTTTGTATAACGTAAGAAGCATTGAGGATGGGAGAAAATATCTCAGTTTAGTGAAGAGACCCACATATTTAGAAGGTTTTTCACAAGGGCATCAATATGACTTTTAAAATTTAAAGATTCATCGAGGCTTATTCCCAGAAATTTAGTGGTGCTTACTCTAGATAATGCCTGTCCATCAATTTCAAGGTGTATGTGCTCAGCAGAGTCCCGTTTTTGGTGAGTGCGAAAGATCATGTAATTTGTTTTACTGACATTTAAGGAGAGTTTATTACATTTAAAACACTTGTCAATTTCGAAAAGTTCTTTATTTAGAAGTCGTTCAAGCTCAAATGGGCTCTCGTGGGCCAAGAGCAGGTTCGTATCGTCTGCAAACAAAACTTTGTGGAGCACATTCGAGGAATTAACAAAATCATTGATGTACAGTATAAAGAGAAGCGGTCCTGAAATGGACCCCTGTGGAACCCCGTGCTTAATAGATCTATTTAATGATTTGTGGTCTTTCACATAGACATATTGTTCTCTTCCATATGATCTCTGATGCCATAGTGCTGCAGTTTCCTAATTAGGATGTCGATATTGATTGTGTCGAAAGCTTTTGACAAATCCAAAATAACTCCAACTCCACAGTCACTGTTATAAATTGCATCATTGACTTTTTCAATGAGATCAAGTATTGCCATACAGGTAGTACTATCCTTCCTGAAGCAAAAGGATGCTTATAGCCCAAACAAGAGAAATCACTGCAGAGGTGGGCATATTTGCAATGTCTGGCAACACTCGTCTTGTCTGTTTATGTAAACATCGGCAATGACAACTACTGGTGACGTATCAGGGTCTTGAAGGGTGTTCCCACTTCATCAGGGAGGTTTTGAGCATGACCTTATATAACTGTTCAGAGGGGCAAAGGGGCACTCGAAAAAAAGGTGTAGGGATAAAAATAGGAAATAGCATTTGGTCTTAGTCTAATAAGGTTTTGATCAAGACATGGGGCAAATTTTAACCAAATTTACAAAGAACTAGCAAATGCAAATTAATGTGCATTTCAATCAACCACCCTTATGCGAATATTAGGAGTTGGGCGAATCACAATCAACAGCTGGTGGCACTAGATCTCCAGTCCAGTACCATTAAACCACTGCAGAGGAAGAGGGTGAAACGAGATGGAAAAAAACAGCACCAGTGAAACCTAACAGTGATGCCTGGGTAACATGAAAATAAATGAAAAGTAAGGATCCGCCTGACAGGGGAGATAACGAATAGCAAAGTGAGAAAGTATGATGAAAGAAAAAAATTATGAGGACAGAAAGGAAGAAGACAACAGGAAAGGAAAAAAGAAAGCCAGAGGAAGAATGAAAGAAAAAAACAAAGACAAAGACAGAGAAGAGCAGAGCACAGGCTTCCACTGAATGGTAATTAAAGGGGAAAATGTCATTAATTAGCAAACAGGCCAGCTGTGGCGCTCTTTAAAGCTCTGCTTCCTAACATTAAATATAGATTACAGGACATGCAGAACACACACACACACACATGTAGAGACAAAATAACAGTGATGCACAGATCTAATTAGTGGGATTGATTTTCTCTAACCCCAGTGGAGAGACAGCAATAGGAGAGCGAGATTCTCTAAATGCCACTCCTCTGCAGGAAGCCTCTCGCTCTGGGGGTACGAAATGAAAGACAAACTGACAGAAAGAGAAAGAAACGGGGAAAGTGGTGGGAGAGGAAAAAAGGGAAGATGGGCAGGCAGCTGTCGGCAGAAAGAAAAAGCAGGAGGGAAATAAATAAAACCAAGAGGGAAGGAGGTTGGGAGGGAGCGCGGGAGGGAGATGGAGGGGAGGCAGCCTTTGCAAAAAAGTCTTTAGATTACATGGGCGCTGGGAGTAGACCTCAAGACCGAGACAGTGTTAGTGACTTGCTCAGGTGTTCAGAGTCGCAACGAATGGAAGAGAAATGTGAGAAATAAAGTAAGATAAAAAAAAAGACAAAAAGAAAGTGAGCGTTGGTGATTGGCAGCACTTTAACTTCCTGCAACAACCAGGTAATCCACCTGCCAGTTGCCGTGGTAACAGCAGGGCAAGTGGGAGGCTTCTCTTAATTGGTCTGTTTTTAACCTCCACCCACCACTGCCAACACCACCCAGTTGCTTTACCCCTTCATACACTCACACACAGAGTAAACACCTCTGGCTTTTGTTCAACTTTACATTATGTCTTTCTTCATGTCAGTATGTTTCTTAGTTTGGTTGTTGAACACAAATGTCACAATTTAAAGATCCAGAACTGTGCTGCCTGTCTGCTCACCCATTCCTGCTCCTGCAATCAGATCACCCCCGTCCCTCAGACCCTCCACTGGCTTCCTGTCCCACAACCCATCCAATTCAAAGTCCTTCGCCTCCATAAGCAGGCCCTCTTCTACCTCACTAACCTGCTCCACACCACCACACTCACTTCCCGCAGCCTCTGCTCCTCTGATGCCAACCCCCTGACTCCACCACTCAGGATCAAGCAACGTAAAGTGTGAATGATGTATTTCACTGTACTCTATTTTATCATTTATTTTAACTAATGTAAAGTGTCTTTCAGTGCCGTGAAAAGTGCTCTGCTTTGGGCCATATCATCTCGTTCACGATAATACGGGTATCATTTTTAATCTCATATGAAAAATTCATGTCCTGATACTCGCGATATTTAGACCTGTTGACAGTGATGTCATACTGTTTGCCACGGCAACAACAAGCATGGCTGAAAGCGAAATTATTACCGACTACGTGGTGGTTCCAAAAAGAGGAGCAGCTTCAGTAGTGTGGAATAAACTGTGGCGTCCTGAATGTTTTATGAACGGCCCCGGACTTCTCAGACTCTTTTCGTGACTTACCGCTCAGAGGGAACTTATTCAGCAGCACAGCGTCTCTCCCTCTCCTCTCTCGCCGTGTGCACACGGGAGTCGTGGTCGTCAAGTGATTTTGACCTACGTGATGCTCACGGCTTGTCATATCGTCAAGAATATCATTATCACAAAAATACCCTGAAATATCATGATATTATTTTAGGCCCATATCGCCCACCCCTAGGCGAGACTAGTTTCTTTTCTGCAATATTGGTGAACTGACCCTTTAAATTAGGGGTCCTCAACATTTTTCAGGTTAAAGACCCATTAGCTCAAAGAGAGACAGCACAGGGACCTCTCAATCATACATTGTATAAAACTGAGTTGCACTTGAGATACGTCTCTTTCTATGTTTTGGTCTTCTCTCGTTTGTCTCTAGCTGCTAAGTCAGCAGCAGTTGTAGCATGGCTAGCTGCGTTAGCCTCCCCCTCTGCACTTTCACTGGTGGTTTTTGAGGTGGACTGTGTGTCAGAGTCTCTTGCTTATAAAGTTACAAAACGATCCATTGTGGCTCACGAGAATGTCAGTACAAGGAGTGTTCCAGGGGTGACGATGCAGAAGGGAGCTTTGCCCTGGTTCCCTCGTCAAAAGCCTATGGATCATAGGAGAAATAGAGATATCAAATGGTACGAAATGGAAAATGTAGGTTTCAGTTTTTCCATGATTAAACAAGACCTAGGTAAAGTTGCCCAATGCCATGGCCCAAGGAACATGACAAAGGGCTCAAGATTACGACCTGGACTCAAACTCCACCAGATCCGGATCCGATTGAGCATCTGTGGGACGTACCAGTCTCCTAGAGCCAAGTCTGACCCACAGTGGGACCTCTTTGGATCTGACTTGGCTCTGACTTGTCAAGGTGCAAGCAGTCTCTATATACAGACTCTACATTCAGTGAATGTAGAGTCTGTAGGCAAACCCTGGAGATCTTGCCTCCGGAAGAAGAGCGGAAGAGCCCTGGTTTCCGGTTGTAGGCTGTTTTTCGTCCGCGTGATATTGACCAATCACGTTTGAGCCGGCTGCAGTTGTTGCCAGGTTAAACGGTCCTTGCGGTGAACTAACGAGGCGGAACATAATTGGCATCACTGCAAACTCTGAATCCATCGCAATGGTTCAGCATATTTACTTATATATAAACGGAAGTCGGACACGGAAATTCGCCTCCCCGCCCAAATCAAATCGGAATGCCAAAAAAATCAGGGGTCTGCCCCCAGAGGCTGTATCGCCGTCTGCCGGAAGTCAGACGCCGAATACAGTCGATAGGCTCCGAGAATGAGGCGCAAGGACCTCTGGCACCAGGGAATTGGCGTTAGCGGGGTACCAGTTCATCCCACAGATGCTCCATCAGGTCGGGATCTGGGGGATTTTGAGTCCAGGTCGTAATCTTGAGCCCCTCGTCATGTTCCTTGGGCCATTGCTGAGCAGTTTTTATATGGTAACACGGCACACTGTCCTGCTGGAGGGAGTGCTGTTGATATGAGGTAGGGGTACTTGGTCTTTAATGGTGTTTGGGTGAATGATGCCTCCACATGAATGCCAGGGCCAAAGTTTCCCATCAGAACATTGGACTGTAACGAAATGTTCACCGGTACTCACTTCACCTGTCAGTGGTTTTTATGTTGTGGCTGATCAGTGTAGTTTACAACTCTGTGCTCACTTGACCTCCAAAGATAGTGGAGCCTTTTTGGCGTCCATGCCCAGGGGACTGATCTCAAATGAATGAAGGCAAAAACTACAAAACTGGAGCCTGAAATGTGGAAAAATACAAATGTTGATTCCTGCTGTGTCAGGCCATCAAATGAGAAGCTGAAAACGTACTGGCACAAAAAAATGCTTTCTTTTCTTTTCTTTTAACAAGTTTATTATACGTTATTCGGGGCCCCTTCCTTCTCAGATGGTTCAATTACAACAGCTTTCTGACAATACAACAAATGAGATGCTACATGCCCCCCCCACCACCACCCCCACAGCAGCACAACAACCTGCCAAAAATAGCCCGCTATTTACATGAGTATTTATAGGATTCCCACAGCTCTCATACAGTTGAAGGTTATTTGTTTGAATTATTATTAGTTAGAGCTTTGCTGGTTCTGCTTAGATGCTTGTTAAATAAACCCAGTCTCTGTGCTAACTGCTGTGATACTGTGTGCGGTCAAACAAATACACGCTGTGCCCATTCTCTGCACTGTGTGCTTGAAACTGGGCTTGTTATATATGCCAATGATATCCATGTGTGTGTGTGTGTGTGTGTGTGTGTGGGCATCATCAGCAGGGCATTTCAGTCTGTTCAGGGGCCCTTGAATGACACCACGAATTGTCCCCTCAGATATCCATCAGAGTCATCGAATGAGGAGTGACGTGAAGCACAAATACAACAAAAACACACGCAGAGATGGAGACACACACGCTGACTGTCATTAACACACACACACACACATACACACACACACACACTCACATGCTCAGTTATAGATAACCAGAATCGCTGAGATTTAAGCATTCGAACCCTCTGCATGCTTTGGGTTATGTAGTGAACGGAAGTATAATATGGAATTGGGTCACTCAGTCTCGAGTGTGCTTCACCTGAGCCCTGTCTTTTTTTAACGGCAGGGGGGAAAAATATCCATACAGCATAGCATTGGATATTTTGCGTGGCAATGTTGTCTTGATACACGGACACTAAAGCCCTTTTCACACAGAGCGCGCAAAGCGCAGACCTCCGCCGACGAACCCATTCACTGTGTATGTGCTACCACGGCGCAAGAGCGCACTGCTCTGCCGCCGAGCTGAGCGGCGCGCGAGAGGGCGCATACCGCGGCGTCTGCGCCCCGCCAGCCTGCGCTCGAATTGAACATTTTTTAATTTCACCGCAACGCGCTGTGACGACACCTTGGCGTGTCCAGTAGCAGAGAAGAGTCTGAAGTAGACCCGGAAGCGGTCACCATGGAGCTGTAGCTCCTGAACGAGCCTGTACTCCCCCAACTCCTGTCTTGCGCGCCTTGCTCTCCGCTTGCTCTGCGCCCTACCCCGCGGTGGGCGCCGCGAAAATCGCGCTCTGTGTGAAAGAGGCTTAAGTATCGATGTTCTTTGCTGCTAGATAGGGCTTGGTGATACGGTGTATGTATATGGCACAATATATATATATATATATATATATATATGGATATTTTGAAATTTCCTCTAAACTGCTGTACACTATTAAAATGCTAAACAACCAAAAAACACTACGATTACAATAAAGTTAAAGTAACAAAATTTAATAAAGTGCTGTTATAATAAAGTTAAATAAAGCACTGTTAAACAAATCAAAGCAGAACCACTGGAACTTTTACCCTGAAGCACCCGGCTCGTCTCAGACTGGAAGCTTCAAGTCAAAAGTTAGATGTTAGCAGTATGCGAAATGTAAAACTGTTATAGCGGCACTGTAAAGAATGAGGATTCATTCACTGTGAGTAGAAAACACCGGTGCTCCATGGTCGCAAAACTGCCTCACAATTTACATTTCACGTTCGCAATATAGTGTGAAACAAGCCGCCCCACGTACTGCTAGAATAATTAAATCAACTGCTTTTTCACTTAACTAAATACATTTTACTGCAATAAAAATTAAGTAAGATGAGAGGTCTGTAAATTGTAGCTTATAACACAAAACAGGTGTTGACAAAGTTTTCCTTTTGGGACATAATTAACAGCTGAAAAAAGGTAATAAATTGCAATATATATTATATCGTAATACTCAGCATACTGCAAAACAATTAAAATCGCACCAATATTGCACTGTTACCTAAAATATTGTGATAATATTGCATCGTGATATCGTATTCCTGGCTCTTTGGGTACTTAATTTGCTGAAAAAATCTGAATTTTTTTGTAAAATGTTAGAAGTGCTTATTTATTTTCTTTCCAAATCTTTATTCATGATGAACATTGGGTAAACATTTGAAACTGCTGTCCACTGATATCACCAGTATGTGTGCTTCAGTTTGACTGATTACATTAAGACGAAGGGTGCGATTTTTTGACATATAATGTTTTCGGCCATAACGGTTAAAATAAAGACACACAAAGAAGTCGCACTTTAGAAACATGCACCCACACGAGCTCCGAAGCCATCTGAAACCAGACAGCCACACACTGTGGGCATTTAAGGTGAAGCATAAAATAAGTTCTACAACGCACCGGAGGACATAAACAAAGAATAAAAATCAATCCCCTGTAGACGGCGGGCTGAAGGAGTTCGAAATAAAACCATCCCTCCCTCAGCCAAAGCCTGTTGGTTCCCAGAGATGCTTATTGATATTTCCTGGGTACATGCTATTTTTTTTCTTTATCACTCCACTCGAGCCGGGTGATTGTATGCAAGTGTTTCTGTATGTGTGAGAGTGTGAGAGCGTGTTGGTGGTAGCGCTGTAGCTCCCAGGCTAACAGAGTCTGGTGCAGTGTGGGAAAACAGGAGGCTTTTGTCTTCTTTCATGGTTTACAGCACTCTTTCGCTGCTCTATCGATCCTTCCCTCCATCTCTCCCACACACTTGGCCCCTTCCCCAAACCACCACGGTGGTGTGTGTGTGAGTGTGTGGGAGAGATACAACTCGGTTTGTCCACCTTTTGCATGTTTTCTGCCATTAACTGCACGGAAATAGTTTCCCACAGAATAAGAATGCACTCAGTAGTGTGCAGGATTTAACTGTAGACTAAAAATAAGCTAATTTATTCATAATCTCACCATCAGCATTAATGTCAGAACAGCTGTAGTTTATACAGGCGGGGTTTGGCCCGGTGGTGGTGCCAGGGCGACGATCACAAGGTCCACAAAGTCAGGAGGTGTCTTCCTCTTCTTGCAATAAGCAATTTTTATGGAGTTACAGTTGATGAAAGTTCACAAGGTCACCAAAATCATTATGGCTCAAGCTCATGAGAGCATCAACATGCACAGCAAATCTCATGCCAATCCATCAATTCATTTTCCAGAGAATGCGGAGACAGACAAACAATCGAACGGACGGATACACAGAGGAGGGAGTATGATGTCCTTGGCAGATGACTATTAACACTCAGAAGCTAGTTATTAAACAGACAACAACAGCAACTGGGAAACTACAGTGAATGTTAAGTACGGAGAAAAACTTGAGGAGACAGTTCACCCCAAAATTTAAAATACATATTTTCCTCTTATCTTTAGTGCTATTTATCAGTCTAGACTTTTTGGTGTGAGTTGCAGAGTGTTGGAGATATCGGCTGTAAAGTTGTCTACCCTCTTTTAAATATAATGGAACTAGATGTTGCTCGGCTTGTGGTGCTCAAAGTGCCAGAAAGTACATTTGAAAAGCTCAACAGCAATGTCTCTGCAGAAATCATGACCTGGTTACTTAATATAATATATAATATGATAATGTAATAGGATAACACAGCAAGTATACCCATTCTAAGAGCAAAGAAAAAAAAAAAAAATCATTGAGAATATTCTGATACTGGAATTCCAAAAAAAAAAAAAAAAAAAACCCTAAAAAAGTAACTTCTTTTAAGTGGACGCAGTTTCTGGCACAACTTAAAGGGATAGTGCACCCAAAAATGAAAATTCAGCCATTATCTACTCACCCATATGCCGACGGAGGACCTGGTGAAGTTTTAGAGTCCTCACATCCCTTGCGGAGATCGGCGGGGGGAGCGGATAGCACACCTAATGGTAGACGGCGCCCCAGACTAACGTCCAAGAACACAAAATTGAATCCACAAAGTATCTCCATACTGCTCGTCCGTAGTGATCCAAGTGTGCTGCAGCCGCGACATAAAAAGTTGTTTCGAAAAACGTCATATGAACTCTGTTTTTAGCCTCACTGTAGACTGTAGCTCGGACTGCTGTAACTAATGGACAGCTACTTGACAGCAAATATAATGCTAAATGTATTGAAGTGTTCGGACCTTGGACTAATGACTAAGGAGAAATGTAGTCCCTGTGGCTGGACCACTTGGGAACCACTGCTATAGACAAGCTTAGAGAAGCTCCATGAACACCACAGTTGCCTCCATAATCCGGCCGGTGGGCTGCAGTCCGCTGATAGATTTGTTGTTGGAGGGTAAAACTAGAAATGGACTTTTTGGCTCGTTACCAGGGGTTGGCAAGCTAAAGATAATCAAGGCTATGCCTCTTCTGCTCCCTAAGTGTAGCTGCAGGCTACCGGTAAGCTACACTGTATCGTCTTTTAGTATTTTTCTTGCACAAGTATGTGGGGGTGGAGGAAAGTAAAAGGGAGAATCACTGAGCCTGAGGTCTTAAAACAGTCGGAAAACCCTGCGGTTTATTCTGGCTTAAATGTTGGTGACACTGTATGTAAACAAACACACATGTAAACACAACGGGCAATATCAAGGTGAGCAAAATGATCACGGTCATGTCCATGTATCGTACGATAAGTTCATAACATACTTATCATGACAGGCCTAGTTCCTGCATGAAACTGCTCATAACAAGGTCTGTGGATTATCTTGAGTAACCAGGTCATGATTTCTGGAAAGAGACACTGATGTTGAGTTTTTGAATGTAGTTTTTGGTGTTTTGAGCACCACAAGCTGAGTGGTCTAGTTTCATTGCACTGCAGTGAAGGCAGGCATCTGATTGATTGATAAATAGCACTACAGGTAAGAGGAAAAAGATTTATTTTGTATTCAGCAGTAAAATGTCACTAAAAAATACTACAAGTGTATCCGTTTAACTGAAGCCAAAATAAAAAGTTTGGTCACACTTGAAAGTAGCACTTGGAGGTGTGAAACTTCCCAGCTTTCAAGGTAGATTTCTGCATCTGCATGTAAGAGTAAATCCACTGTATAAGATGATCTAACCTTATTGAAGTATGCTCACAATACACACATTATAACATGAAAAATACAAATATAAAGCAAAAATGGAATTAAAACAGGGTTTAAAAACCACACATTCTCCAGATATTTGTCTACACTGATGGACACAACCGTCTCGTCTCACTGTGAGCACAGAAAGAGAACTGCTGAAAAACAAAAAAGGTGTGTGACTGCACAAAATGTCTCACTGCTCTGTCTTGCAGTTACAGTTTTCTTCTGATTGCTCAGCCACTATCTTTGAAACTATGGGCTATTTTTGCAAAACTCAACACACTAACCACAAAATGTTACACCAAACCAGCAAAACATTTTCCATCTCCTGCAAAAGCAGACATACTTACAGAACTCTTATGCAAAACTCTTTTTAAAAAAAACATGTTTTTGCCTCATTGCAGCACACACGAATGATAATTTGAATAAAATATAACACAAATAACCAACTACCCACTGATAGTAAAAAGTGAGTATTGCTTTTTCTTCGGGCTGGTTCTAGCCGTTTGCATACATTCACACGTGTATCCAAATGTGTATTTCGAATAATATATACCACACTATCAATACAAATTAGGGGAAAAAGCTTGAAAAACATAAGTGCCGGAAAATAAGGGCGCATTTATTGACGCACGGTGTTTTTGGGTCTGGCCATAAGACTTTAACATATCCTCATAGAACGGTTTGTATGATATCCTACGAATAAGCACCCCACAAATGACGTTACATCCTTAACATAAAGTTACATAAGTATGGTAAAGTTCGGAGGATAGATTTAGGAAAAAAAAAAAAAAAAACATGGTGAGGGCCTACTTCAGAATGACTTAAAGTTCACTCAAAGTTTGCACGGTTCCGATCACGCGTCTCTTGGGAAAAGTCCTGGAAGAAAGTCCATGGTTTTTGAGACCAATCCACAACCCCAACCTGCCTCCTTACAAGACCGCTCAGGATTGCCTCCTGAGCCTGGTCTCACGCCGAAGTCGTTGAAATCTGGTGCTTGGGCAGTGACTTGCGGTGTCAGAAACTGTTATAGTTTAAAGGCGCTCGACAGTGTCAGGGGGAAACATGGTGGGACAAAGACGAAAGTGGTAGATGGGTCCAACAAACACCAACTTTCACCCAAGAGAGCAGTGTTTGCGTCCTGTAAGATTCTAAAGCCACCCCAGTTCTTTTTTCCTAAACCTAACCATGTGTGTTTGTTGTTGAAGGAAAAAAACGTCAATTCGTTATACCGACGTAAACTTCCTGTGAAAATGGAACTGTATTTTGAAAGAAGGCAATGCATGTAACAGGCAGAACTTCACACGGTGTCCCAGAACGTCAACAACCAACGCACCCAGGGTACCTTGCACATCATATGTGGACGTAGAAAGTCCATGACCAAAACGTCAATATGTGACGAGGTCGGAGTGAGAATGTGTTTTCCTTGTTTGCTCCTGTCAGCGCACAGGTCACCTGATTGCGGTGAAGGGACTGTTCTTTACTTGTCAGGGGAGGAGGGTGGCTGGTTGATTTTTATTTTATTTATTTATTTTATTTTGATCCCCCCTATGTTAATCACTTACTGATGCTGTTTTTGAAGTATAAATAAGTCAATAAGTAATTTATTCCATTGAAATATCACTGATGTATCATAGAAAAGTCATTTATCTTTTTATAAATGACAAAAGGCACATCTGCCTAATTTTTGCTGTGGTATAGTGATACTACTCAGAACCGTGATACTTTCACTGGTATCGTACCGTGGGTGCCAATTTTGGTACCGTGACAACACTAGCCCAAAGACTACATCCACATCTCTCTATCCAGTATCGACCTCCAATGTTGTCCAAACCAAATCTAGAGCCTATTTATAGCGCTCAACCTCTAATTTGAAGGTGATCTCATTGTCTAAAAGGTGTTTTCACGTGTCTGTGGAAAGGCAAGTGGCAAAATGGTGAAGCAAAGTAGAAACGTGGGTAATTAAATTACAAGTTTGAAGCATGGAACATGTATTCAGTCCGGCGCACTTGGTAAATGCATTGGCTACAAGTGTTAATGGTTTCTGAGACAGAGCTTCAAGAATCCCTGTTGGTGTTTACGCCGTCAGAAACAACTGCAACACACAGCTCTTGTGCTCTGTGAGCCGCAGACACATGAATCGTCAGTGGGCCACTTCACTCACATTTTCTTGAGTGCAGTTTTATTCACACTGTATTCCACACCTGTGTTTTCCTACAGTAAAAAAAAGAGATCCATTCTCTGTGCTGTCTGTGATGTGGGACATGTGTCCATGTGCTATCCAAGCTAACATAGTTATTCCTTCAGAACTTCAGGGTCTTTTGTTTTGAGGGAATTTGGAAGATGATGGATATGTTTGAAATTTGTCTCAAAGGGGGTTTTGATTACGCCGTCTCTTACCTGGTTGAACAGGAAGCTGGAGCAGAGAAATGCATCCCACTTTTTGTTTTTTACTATGACAAGAAAGGAGCTTCAAATAAACCCAAACATTCAGTAAAGGTTGTGAAGGACACAAACATGGCAATTTCCCTTTAAGAGAAATTAAAATAATGACCACACAGTGAACTTTGGCTTTTCAAATATAATCAAAGACACAGTAGAAAATTTGGAAATATATCCAATCACGACTTGGCAGTGTATTTTTATAGCTCATTAGTAAGCTACATAATTGGTTTCATGCGACTCTTTTCTCACTAGTTTCATCAAATAGCTGTATTACAGAGACGTCCCCTTGGCCCCTAACCATGAAACATTTTAATAAAAAAACAAACTTATCTCAAACTAGCCAACTTCATCTGGAAACTGAAAGGAAATTGAAACAGAAATAATAATTAGAAATAAATATTACTATTAAAAAAACTGATGAAGTTTGCAAAATGTTTGCAATATTAAAACTGGTTCACACGAGGTGAAGCAAAGGAAAAAAAAAAACTTAAGCAAATTAAGCAACTCTCTCTTGTTTCAACCCTTCACACACACACGCACACAAACATGCCAAAACCTGATCTTCTCGCGCCTGATGTAGGAATTGACGTTTCTCCCTGACACCCTTTCTCTAATCCGGCTGATTTGATAAGGAATCTCATTCCCCCTTGCGAGGCCACGCTGAGGGACCATCCGACAGATCTGACTCCACTTCATACTGCCCTGTCAATGCTATCTCCTATTGCTCATGGCAACCAGACAGGAAATAAAGCCTGGGTGCTGGAGGGAGGGGGGCAGCCCCGTGGTAGCTGCTGCGGCTGCAACACCGGCCCCTCCGGGACCCTCTCTGGGAAGGGGCCTGTGAGACCCGAGCCAATCGATTCTTATCGACAAAGGCGGTAATTACATTTCATTAGCTTTCAGCGCTAATCCACACGGGCCTGCTGGGGATACGAAGCGAGAGACAAAGAGAATGATAGAAAGAGAAGAATAATGGAAGGTAAAGAACAAGCAGCAAGAGAAAAATACCATAAAGCTTAATCACTGGTTGTTTGCTTCAAAATTATTTAAGATCTTGATGTAATTAAAGATGGTAGTTTGGGGAAGTTACTGCTGTCAGGTGATCCTGAAGTCCTCAGGTACACTCTGTTCCCATCCGCTGTTGAAAATGTTATTTTAAACAATAGATTAGTATTGGCTGCTTCAAAGTCTAGATAAAACAGAAGAAGCTCCTACTGGCTGATCCAAAGTCTAAAATCAAAGCAAGGGGTCTTAGCGAGATCGACACCAATAGGTTCCCATTGGCTGATCCAAGTGTAGATTCATTAATTGATCTGAGTAAATCTAGCTCTGTGATAATAAGTGGAGCCCTCACATGGACTTTATGGGTATTTCAGCGTTGCCTGTCCACATACTGGAATTTGCATACTGCACGCTCAGCCATCAAACAGAGGCATCTGGAAGTGCCTCATATGCTGAGTAGTGCTGGGACGATATGCTTACCTCCGAATATGAAACTATCACAATACTTTGGTGACTACTGAACTTTTGTTAAGCTGTCGCAGTAAGCATGGAGCCCACACTGTAACTAACTGCACCAGAAGAAATATGATCATATTTTTGGAAAAATTAAGCAGTGACTCCAGAGAGAAGCAGACAGAGGGGTCTACAGTCTGTGTTTGAAGGATATATCCAGGATG
>NC_065528.1:30156636-30163209 GCF_006386435.1 Epinephelus moara | reverse complement strand
ATATCTTTTTCCAACCTCTCCAGGTAACGAGTATCATTAATACACGACGTGCCCCAGGCACAACATTTAGCTCCAAATCCACAAAACCAGCCTGGAAATGAAGGAAATCTGAAACGATGGAGCACAGCTGTGTTGTTGTCGGACCCTGGTCTGAGCCGGCCTGATGCTACGTTATGATTGTCCAGTCTGCGTCTGGGGGCGGGACTTAGAGAGGGGTCAATTTGCGATGTATTGTGATTCTACGAGTATTGCCATTTGATATTAAGATTCATTGCGATTTTTGTTTACTTTTTTAACCCTGGACCATGGAGCAAAGTTAAATCATACACTTCTAGAGACTGTACATCATGAGACAAATTTCCAAAAACTATGCTTATTACATGTATCATGTACTGCATAGAAAAGTGGGGATTTTTTTTTTTACAGTGAAGCACTTTGTGGCCTTTCTCTGTGAAAGGGACTAAATTAAATAAACTTTATTTACTTATTCGGTAAAATAAACATGTTTAATAGCATAAATAAAAAAGATCTATTTTATAAAGAAAAATTATACTGCTACTTTTCGCTGTCCCTAAAGTGTTTTTCATACATTGATATATTTGTGGCTGCCACAGCAATATCATCATTGACCACCACTTATTGATTTTCTATGTTTTTAGTATTTAAAACAAGTAAAATATGATGCTATTATAGAGCTATGCACATTGCATTCACTCACTCAGCCCCTCACCCCGAACTCACTGTTTATCAGACCACAAATTAGCTAGCTAGCAATCAGCTAGCTTGTACACGCTCATCCCTCCACCTTACTCCCTGCCACAAGGAAACTATTCACTGGGTACAGAGAGGGTGGAACCTTCGAACATGGAGCTTCAGTAGCCGCTGTTGCAACTTCAATCTTGCCAGCATAAAATCCAGCACCAAGGTTCATAGTTGTCTCTGTCTAATCTCTGTAAGGGCAGCAACAGAAAGTTTGTCAATCCAACTACTTTACTATTCAGTAATATATCATCATTTATTAGTTACATTTTATTAATAATCTGAATGTGCAATGAAACTAAACTTATCAGACACCTGTAGTGGTGTAAAAAGTACAATATTTACCTCTGAAATGTCATGAAGTGCAAGTATAAAGTAGCATAAAATGCAAACACACATGTAAAGTACCTAAAAATTGTGTTTAAGTACTTAAAGAAATGTAGGTGTTACTTTTTCCACCACTGGATAAAGCCTGGCTGTTATTTTGGAGCACAGCAGGCAGCCTATGTGCTGGGGGTATTGCACACTACCAGCAAGAACACATTGTCTCTAACTGTTAACAGCAATCTGCATGCTGGGTTCATTCTTCCAAGAACAACAAACGAGTACGTTCTTCCCAAGAAGAACGCCCCCAACATTCATCCCCTTGGGGGCGACTGTGGCTCAAAGGTAGAGCGGGTCGTCCACTAATCAGAGGATCAATTGTCCGATCCCTGACTCCTCCGATCCGCATACTTGAACATGTGAATGGTTACTGAGTAGCACCTTGTGTGTGACTGTGTGTGTGTGTGTGAACGGGTGACATGTAGTGTAAAAGCACTTTGAGTGGTCGGAAGAATAGAAAAGCACTATACAAGTGCAGTCCATTCACCATTTACCAAGATCACAAGTCCGTTCTTTGCATTTAAAATTCCCTTTGGGGACCAAAATAAAATGCCAAAACAATATGATAAAAGAAGATGGTAAGCATCTTTCATTTTATAGTGTTGAGCCAAATTGTCTGACCATGCAGAATGGCATGCAAGCTATGCAGTCACTGAGTGGGCTGGAATCCAGATTGGGTTTTTCTGTCTCTCGTGTTTTTGGGGACCAGGTCTCTTTAAAACTACACAGAAAAGGCTTATAAAGACAAAGTCATTTAATAGAAATGGGAAATTCCAATGGGAGATTCCAATATTTTGTCAGATGCAGCTTTATGGCCCATAACACTAGAATTTTACTTATCAGATCCACACTTCTAAAATTTGGCGGGTACACGCTAAAAGCAACACTTGGCCATAGAGAATGACATGTGCTTGGTATGAGAAATGATGGACATTCAAGAGTCTATTCAAGATGTTCTGAAGTTGATCTGGACTACAATCAAACGATGGAAATTATCTGTTCTCAAATGTTTGGTGGTCATGATGTCTTCTGTCTGTGCACCATCTGCCTTGGCGCTCCCTGCTGGTTTTAAAATCCATTAGACAGTCAGGGATTCTCGGCCAATGGGACTGCAGACGACAGTTTAACTCAGCCGCACTTAACCCTTGGACCAAAGACTCAACCATACTGAATTAAATACTAATTCATCCTCTTTTTCTGTCTCCTTTCCATACTCCCTCCTCCTCCTCTTTTCTCTTATCCTCTCCTCTCCACTTTTCCTCAACCCCTGAGGAGCATGTCAAAGTGTTAATTTCCCTTAAATTACTTGCCATTACAGCGCAGATATGGGCAGCGAGGAAGAAAAAGAGTTATTTCACTGCAAAGGTGAAGTAGTGAAAGAGCTGTAAGTGAGGTTTTTTCCCTCCAACCTCCTAGATAAAGCTTGTTTTCTCTCCGGCTTCCATTTTTTTAAGAATCTGGCATCATTTCGCTCATTAGCAGGAAGCTAGGTAATAAGTTCAAGAGTATCAGCAAGCCTTTAATTAACATGCCTGCCCATTTACCATGAGCTGTGGAAATAGATTCATTCATCAGACCAACAAAGAATTTGTGATCTTTCGGTCGCTACAGCCATGACAAACGCTCAAGGCTGTGGCTTGTCTTCGGAGCACGGTTTCAAAGCAATTAGCGTTGCTTTGTGGAAGGACAATTAGTGACATTTTCTGTAGGGTCAAAGTTTAACTGCTCAGCTTGTTGACAGGCGCATATATTAGACTTCAAGATATTCTGAGAACACTCAGAGTAAAGATGATTATCCCAAGGATTTATAAGAATAATCCCTGCCAAACTGTTGACAGTGTTTTGGAAAGATCAGGATTGGCTGTCACCTTAGTAAAAACCTGTACCGATCGCTCCACAAAGAGCAGCATCAATAGAGCAGAATGTAACACTACTACCTCTAAATCTTCCGGGTGTAAGTCACCTAGTGTGTTGCTATTGCTGTCACTACCTACATGTATAACCTTCAATTGGGTATTGAAAAAAACTGCATGGTGGGAAATGTAGTACAGCTGAGGTAGAAGGAGGAGAGCAAGTGAGCAACCAAAGATGTACATTTGAATTTGAAGATTGAATATTCATAGCTACTTCAACCAGGGCTGGGCAATACGGCCTATCAGTAATACTGCAAATTGTTTTTCTTAGGCTTTACCACAATGCACATCTCAATATTTTGAAATTTCCTTTAAAATTTTACTAAAATAGTTAATTACTGGGTACTACTATTACAATAATGTTAAATTAAGTATGGTTATAATAAAGTTCTATCATAATTAAATCAAATAAAGTGCTGTTATAATAAGGCTAAGTAAAGTATGGTTAAAATAAAGTTATATAAAATACTGTTATAAAAGAGTAAAACAAAGTACTGTTACATTAAAGTTCAATAAAGTACAGAAATAATAATGATAGATAAATTACTGTCATAATTAAGTTAAATAAAGTACTATTGTAATAGAGATAAAGAAAGTACTGTTACAAAAAAGTTTCACAAAGTACAGTTATAATCAAGTTAAATAAAATACTGCTAAATCAAATTAATTATAGTACTGTTTTAATAAAGTTAAATAAAGCAGTTATCATAAAGTGAAATAAATTACAGTTATAATAAAGTGAAATAAATTACAGTTATAATAAAGTATTGCTATAAAAAATAAATAAAGTACTGTTAAAATAAAGTAATAATAAAGTTAAATAAAGTGCTGTTACAACAAAGTATTGTTATAATGAAATAAATGAAAGTGGAATTAGCAGTACTTCTATTCTGAAACACCCGCCTAGTGTTAACATTTTAGTTGTGAAGCTTCCAGTCAACAGTTAGGCTAAATATGAGCTGTTAACAAAAGGCTACACTATTACAGCAGCACTGTTAAACATGATTATTTATTCACTGTGAGACGGAAACAAACACACAGCTCTCTATTTCATATATTAATAATATTTGCAAGTTGCACTGGTGCTCCTCGGGCAACACAATGGTGCAGTGCTTAGCACTGTCGCCTCACAGCAAGAGGGTTCAAACAGGCCGGCTGACTGCGGCCCCTCCGTATGGAGTTTGCATGTTCTCCCTGTGTCAGCGTGGGTTTTCTCCAGGTGCTCCAGCTTCCTCCCACGCTCCAAAGACATGCAGGTTAATCAGTGACTCTAAATTGCCTGTAGGTGTGAATGTGAGTGTGAATGGTTGTCTGTCTCTATGTGTCAGTCCTGTGATATTCTGGTGACCTGTCCAGGGTGAACCCTGCCTCTCACCCAATGTCAGCTGGGATANAGAGGTGTGCAACCACGAGCACTACATTCCTCTCAGCCTGCCGTTACCCTCCGCTCGCATCGCAGGTAAGGGCCCGAGTCACATCGCATGCTTGAGTGACACCAGTGTTAATGTGGTAACTGTCATACATCCAGTAGCTCTCACTCTCATTTGTCTATTAACACTCTGTCTTTCTCTCTTTCTCTTCCTGTCATTTTCTCTAACTGTTTGTCCATGTCAGACCATGCATCCCCAGAGCCACAAAGTACTCATGGTAAATATGTTCACTCATTTCTTTGTAATGTTATATGTGCTACTGTGTGTGTGTGTGTGTGTGTGTGTGTGTGTGCGCTTCACCTGTCAGCTCACCTAAACTGCAGTTAATGTGAGACGCGGCACATGCAAGATCCCAGGTGGGAGGTGCCTGATGAAGCGTTTGGCGGAGAGTGGGGGGACTTGTTGTCGGCGGTTGCTGGGGGGGTCGCCGGAGATTGACAGATCTGCCGTGGGCGGTGGCTAGCGTGTCGGAGAGGGACCGGCCATCCAATCACCTTCGAGAGACAGGAGTGTGGGAGGATAATTACAAGTATTCCTGTCACAGGCGTCACGTTTCCATTGATGCACTGGAGTGAGACCAGCCGCGATGTAAGTAGGCGAGTGGGCGAGATGGAAAGACAGGAAGAGACATGAGAAGTTGGATAGCAAAGAGTAATTAACTAAAGTCTGTTTTTTCCTTTTATGTCCTTGTGTTGTTTGCTGGGTGTTTATAGCTTTAAATACTAAGAGAGAGAATAACTTGTCTTTTTCTTCTCTAATGTGTGAAAGGTACAGAGGAGGAGAAAAACATGATAAAATTCTTAAATTAGTGCTTTGATATTAAACAAAAGCCGCAGGAGGAAAAATCAGTTTTCCACTCGTGTTTTTTGTGCCTATGAACAAAGCATGTCAGAGCTACAAAAGCTTCACGTGCAATCTAAAACACGGGGAGAGGCTTCCGCATGCATCTGTGTATTAATGGAGTTCAACACTCAGGCTTTTGCGTGCGAGTGCTGGCACTCGTGTGTGTGGGTGCTGATGGTTTAGCACGGAAGGGCCCTGAAATAGCCGCGCTAAGCTAACAGTGTCACTCTCCCACACAGCCGAACCACTAGACTCCATCAGTGTTACTACTTCTCATGATTAGACTAACACATGCCATTACAGGACGGACGCATTTTTATTTCTGTCCAGAGTATTAAAAAAAGGCACCGCGCATCATCTATGGCGTGAGGAATGTGTTACTACATTAAGACCACCCCAAAAACTCGACCTCAAACGTGATTTATCTGAACCTAAATATAAACATAATTATTATGCTGATCACCTCATGCAAGGAAACTAAAGCAAGTTATATTCTGTCTGGACAGCTGTAACTTATTTTGGGCTGCATGGTTTAAAACAAACTGCATCTTTTAACTGCCCCATGTGTGGCTGTTCATTTCTCTCTGACAAGCTGCCAGCCTGCTGGAGCCCCTGAGGCCGAGCCCCTAATGTCAAGGCATCGATAAAAGGACTGTCACACAGTGTGGTCGGATAGTTCACTTGCCACTTCCTTAAATAAATACTGTGATGATTCACCCAAGTAGATAAACAAGGCTGGTTTAACAACAGTCTGCAGGCTGAGCAGAGGTGGCAGAGTGTAACAGGTTTTCTCTCTGTTTATTTTGGTCAAAGGAAAATTCAGTTTTCTTACAACCTGGCAGAGGTGGGACCGAGTCACAAGAAGGTCACAAGTCTTTGCACTCAAGTCACAAATCAAGTTCCAAATCAAGACAGACAAGTCCTGAGTCAAGTCCAAAGTCCTGAGCTTTGAGCTTGGAGTTCTAGACAAGTCATAATACTCTCTTCACTAGGACCGGGTATTGTAGAGATAAATCTGAGGTGCAAAAGATTCAAACAAAACCACTTCACTTCAAACCCTCCACAACTACAACTAACTACAAGTCCCATAATGCAATGCAGACCAGAGCAGAACAGGCTGCTCATCACTGAAAGTGAGAACACCTGTGAGACAAGCAGCACTCACCCTGCACTGGGAATGGAGAAACATATCAACAGAAGAAGGCAATTCAACTTGTGGTTCCTCCCAAAGACGTCTCTGGTAT
>NC_065528.1:30137016-30155219 GCF_006386435.1 Epinephelus moara | reverse complement strand
CGGTGGAAACCTAGGGTCTAGGTACCATGTCTGAAGGGTTACTGTTGGTTCCAAAGGTACCATACTGAAAGTGTTTGGTGGAAACGGCTTTGGTGATAGCTATACCAATAGAGTGCTTTATTTGACATGTTTTTTTATGTGAATGGAGACATTTATTTGTGTAAAATGCACCCAGCCATACTTTCCAACATTTTGGTGGCATCTTGGCATGCTGAACTGCCAACTCTGTAAGTACACCACGCTTGGCTTCACCACACCACAGACTGTATGGGTTGTAGCTGTTTGCTGTAGTTGGCCAACTACACGTCACATTAAACTGAAGAGTGCTTGGCCTCAGCAAAACCAGTTTCAATGCTTCTTGGTGTAGGGTTTTTTGGTCGATACCTTAAGGGTATCACGTACCAATACTCAGCCCTAGGGATGGGCACCGAAACCCATCATGAAACAGGCCCCAGGGCCGAATTGTTAAAGACTGTAGTACTGATAAGCCCTGACGTTGCTGGAGAAATTGAGATTTATTTCTTGTTCATTTAGGCGACATAAACGTTATCTTGTACAGTTTTTATCTCACCGTAATTGTAATTTGCAGTAAGATTAAGACATTCGTCACTGATGCATTTTTGCTTTTCAGTCTAGAGGAGAGCTCTCTGTGTCGGAGCCTCACAGCCTGCGAGGTGGGGCCAGTTCTGCTAAACAGTGCTGTAACAGAATGTTAATTTATATACTGTAGTAGCATACATAGAAAATGAAGCAATGTTAATTCTGTTCTTGTTTTGTTTCATTTCTTCACTTAAAAAACCCCAAAAGAACTGATGCGAGTACGGTTAAAGTGCCAGATCGATAAGCAGTATTGGCAAGAGTAGTAGTATCGTTGAAATCTTAACAATACCCATCTCAATCAGGAACGCTGATTTTCTCTCTTACTTTCCACGGACGTGTCTCCTTTGTGCTCTTCTCTTTTTACATTAATCAAGTGGAGACATTCTGTCATCATCATCCATATTCCTGTAAAGTGAGAATGTTTTCAACTTCAGTCTATACATCTTGAGCAAATCCTCATTTAGTAGCTTTAGTTTGTGTCCTTTGATTTGATTTGAATGTATTCACACAGCTTTTGAATTCTGCTTTGAATTCAGGGTGAATGAGCTTTTATTCGAAGGATTTCAAGGAGGGAGGTGGAAGCAAGTGAGGCTGCATTTCCTGTGGTTAATTACAGGTGATGTACAGTCACTCCTATATTCCTTCAGAAACTTTCACTTCACATTTGGACCAAGGAAATTAAGTTTTTTTGTCCCTCTGCCACTGTGGATGGTGGATTCCAAAATCTACCAGCCACTTAATAGGCGATCATTGTTTTTTGGCTGGTGAGAGGAGCAAATCTAGCAGCCACTTGGATATTTCACCAGAATTTGGCTGGTAGCTGGTGCTAATTTTAAACACTGATTTGGACTTTCATAGAGTGCTAAAAGTACCAAATAGTGATTTATGGACAACCATCCTAATAAACATGAAATCATTTGAGTTCTAATGAGACCATAGGGATCATTGTGGACAGCATGTACTGTGTCAGGCAGGTTTGTTGTAACCTCATGTTTCTCAGCAATTCCTCTCAGCAATGCTGCTGATTAAATTGGTTCGACTGATTGGTGTTACAACCAATAGGAGTACTGGCCATAACCAGCAGAATTAAGACCCAGGTTTCAGGGGTGTGGAGTCACACAACTTGGACTCAAGTCAGACTTCAGTCACAAATTCGATGACTTTAGACTTGATAGAAGCAAAAAAGACTCCAACTCAACTTGGACTTTAAATGGATTCGCACTTGTATAACCCCTTTTCAGTCTTTCGACCACTGAAAGAGCTTTTACACTAAAGAGTCACATCCACATACATTAACACTCTGTTGGCTGAGGCTACAATACAAGGTGCCACCTGCTACCCAGCTGACCATTCACCAATGGCACAGCCATCAGGAGCAATTTGGGGTTCAGTATCTTGCCCAAGCATACTTTGACATGCAGACTGGAGAAGTCTTTTTCAATAATCTCAAAGTGCGCTCTTAGTTAGCCGAGTATGTTGATTTCACACAAGCCCTTTTTAGATAGGAATTGTGCAAATTTGCAGGAAAGCCCAATCAGTCTTTTTTCAGCATTGGCAGTATAAAAACAAAATCAGGGAGTGCAGCAAAATGCTGCCTACCTACTTTTGTTTATACAGAATGCGCCTTTTTCGGGGCAATGGGGGGCGTGAGCAAGTAACAAAACGTGTAGCTCAGCGTGTGACGTAAACAGCTGGTCAGTGCTTCGACGATTCTCTTGTAAGTCGGCCCGTCCTTCACCGTCCTCGTCATCTGACGGTTAATGGCCTCTTTGTTTGCGAGGACAAGGAGGGCGCGCAATTCCTTGTCTCCCCAGTTGCTCATCTTTACAGTGTCTGTCAGGTTTGTGTTTCCCTCTTGCTACTAGCTGCTTGCTAATTCCTGCTATCAGCTGTTTCCTGTATATCCACCGCCAGTGGGTCGCACGTGCAGCGTCATCAACAGCTCCTCCAAAAAGTCTTCAACAGCCCCTCCTGTTGCGGAAGGTCGCCTCGATCTGTTTAAACTAAAAGGGTTCCGCCAATATGTCTACCCTACAAGACGGAAAATTGGGCACCTCGGATCAACTCACCAATCCGGCTCTGTGTGTCTAAACGCTCGCAGCTTCCAACATTCGCTGAAAATCTGGCAATCTGTAAAAGGGGCTACTGACACCCTACACTGTGTCTCTGTATGTCGTTGCAGTTAATGTCTGTACTGTCAACCAAGTGACTCTAAAGGCAAAAACATTTCAGCAGTCAAATGAAGTCAGACTAAAATTCACATCACATTGTATCTGAATGGATTTTAATAGTGATCCCAATAATACCAGAATGCTGTCAGGACGGCCAGTCTAGGCTCCCAAAGTGCTGCTGTCAGCAGTATCACACAGTCCGCTGTAGCACCGTGTAGCACACACACACACTATTTAATAAGAGCGAGGTACAGGCCGCCGCTCAATACAGGTTTACTCTGTCATGGCTAATGATAGCGAGCGCTGTGAATGGGAACAACGCAGAGCCACTGTGCCGTCTCAGACAGATGAATTGTAGATAAATAAACTTCACACATCAATATAAACACCACTGGATGGCCTGATTTCATTCACACACAGGCACATGCTGAATGAAAAATACTCCAAACACAACTCTTCAAAAATATCAAATTGCTCACAGTCTCGCTCTTTCTTTTACCGCCGCTTTCCCCGCATTCAAACACTTTGACTTTTGTTTGTCACATCTTTAAATCTATTCATATCTATTAAATCTTATATGCTGTATGTTTTTGCATATTACACAAAGAGGCTTTTAATAATGTCTTCTTCTCAAAGCTCCTCAAACAAGAGCTGGTTTATGGCTTGAAAAGAAAGGCAAAGTTGGAAAAATGTATCTTTCCATAGAATTACTTTCATTAGACACAGACTAATTTATTTGCTTTTTCCTTGAACTTCCTGAAGATGTTTCACAATAAAAGCCCTCCAGAGAATACAAAGAATCACACCTGAACAGCTGGGAGCTTTTCAAACCTGGCAACAGTCTATGTGAAAAAGCAATCTCATCTCAAAGGCCCACTTACTGGATTTTTCTGAGCTTTGAACTGCATCTTACACCACGTCATTGAACGTCTTGGATAAGGTGTTAATTGGACAATAGAGATTTTGTTACTGTGTCAAAAAAAAGAAGAAAAATACAGGTCTTCAAATGGGGTAAATAGAGGAGGATATACAGATGAAATTATTAAACAATAATAAGCCAATGTCTGCCTTTCTTTATTTTATATCATTCTAAATTAAAGACGGTATAAAATAATGGACATTGTCACCGTGACTTCACTCAATGGTTTGTGGACTCCCATTTTGGAGTCTTGATTTTAGCACGTCGGCCGTTGTCATCTTTGATTGTTGGAGTCAGAAGTGACCATATTACGAGAAGAGGGTGGAGTTAACCCTGCAGCTAGCTGCTAGCTTCCTCAGCACTGTGTGTTTACAGCTCTGGTTAACTGTGATAATGCAAAGGCTAATTTTCGCCAACTGGAAACAGGCTTAAAAACTTTTAAAACAAAATGTTTTACCAGAAAAGCTAACAATCCGACCTCTTAGGGTTTTTTTTCGTGCAACCAAACACTAAACAAGACTTTTTGAGGTGACCAAATGGACATAGCCACCATGACATCACCCACTGGTTTGTGGATTCCTGTTTTATTGTATTGTGGCAACACCCATGTTGGATTTTTGGCGGCAGAACTGCCCATATTATGAAGACAGGATGGAGCTAACCCTAATGCTAGCTGCTAGCTTGTTTAGCACTGTGCATTCACAGCTGTGGTTAACTGTGATCATGCTTAGGCTAAGTTTTGCTAGCAAAAACAGCAGGCTTTTTTTTTTTTTTTTTTTTTTAAAGTTCTTACGGGAAAAACTGATCATCCAACTCCTTAGGGGGTCTTTCAGTACAACCAAACGCGGACCAAAACTTTCTGAGGCATCAAAAACATTGTAGTTTACTTTCATAAACTGAATACATACAGACATAGCGACAGCTACTGCTGTACCTATACACTGTGAATGTGGGGTTACACCATGCTTATGTTACCTGACCAGTGTTGTCGCTGTGATAGTAACTTGTCAACAGACGTCACCAACTTGTCAATGAAAGGGGCCACACGTACGTAATTATGTGTAACTTTAAGTCTTAATAACATCTGAAAGGGTGAGTTAGATAAAAATTCACCCCCCTACAGTTGTCATTAATGGCGGAAATTAGCTATTAAGACAAAAATCTGTTTTCAGGCTGTAAACATGTTTATTTCCACTGTATAGCTAGGCATATTAAAACGGGAGTCTATGGGGATTGACTTGTTCTTGTAGCCATCCTCCAGTGGCCATAAGAGGTACTGCAGTTTTTGGCACTTTATGTTTGCTTCATTTTTTTTTCTAAACGTCTTAAAATTTGGATTTTGGACTGTTGGCTGATCAAAACAAGTAATGTAACGACATCACCTGGAAACTAATCAAACTGTAATAAATAGGGCCCACTGAGACCAGCAATAATCACATTTATCCTAAATATATGCTTTGATAACCACATTGTATTTTGAACCAAAATATTCATAATTTCTTAAACACAAAAAAATATTGTATTGTTGCTTTAGTAAAAATGGAGAATGTATTCTCTAATAAGCAACTGCTCCAGTGGAGAGCATGCAAAGCAGATTTGGGGAGGGTCCATTCACTGGATCGTTTCAGGGGCCCACACACCTCTGAAGGCGAGCATGGATGTATTACTGCAAAATTAAAATATCCATTGGTTGCAGGCCTAAAAAACAGTCCAGCATTTGCCAACAGGCAGCTAAATAAGACAAGAGGATTAAAGGTTTTAAGACAGAAGGAAAGGAAAATTGTAAAGCCAAGAGACTGAACATATTTTATGCCGAATGATGATGGGATTGACCCATGTAAAGAGATTTAGTAAATGAATTAGGAGCTATGGCTTTTCATTAAGACAACAGTGAACAAGAAGAAGAGGTGGAGGGAGAATGGACAGGAAGGGTTGTAAAACTTTGTAAAGCAGTGCCAAAGCACTGTCTCTACAATCATCTACAATATTTTCTCAGCAAGCTGAGTCGGCGGCGAGCCCCGCAGGTACATCTCGAGTCTCCGGGACACACAAGCCGAGGCTGAAATTCCACTCCGGCCTTATCGATAGGTAGCCATCTAATCAGCAGCCGGTTCAATTTAGCCCAATACACCTCTGGCCAGTCACCGCGGCAAACAGCTTAGCGCTGAGCATTGAGCCGCAAAAATGGCCCACACCCATCGCCTCGCAATGAGACCAGCCAGACAGCGGCCTGGGCATACAGTCAGTGTGAGTGCGTGAGAGAAAAAAAGGTGAGAGACCGAGGGAGAGTGATAGCACATTCCTGAACTGTATGTCTGTTGAAATGTATCAAAAGTCACTGCACGGACGGATATGACTCGCCTTGTATTCGTTGACTCTGGGCAATATCACAGCTAAGTGGTGCAGCAGGGTGGTGGGTGATCGGAGGAGGGGGGGCCGGGGGGGGGGGGTTGGAGGTGGAGGATATCTAAGACGAATTAGAGAGACATGATGAATGACGCAATATTTTCATGCCAGAGGGAAACTATTGCACTTCAAATTAGAGGGGGTGACAGAGAGAGGGAAGGAGGCAGAGAAGGAATGAAATAAATCCGCAGGAATAAAGGGCTAATGAGAGGGGGTGAGCATCTTAGCGCTGGTGGGAGAAAGAAACGGGACCCGGAGAAGGAGGGTAATATTCACTTTGTCAATACATCACTCTGATATTGGGCTTTTATTGAAAACTCAAGCTGTCAGGGTGACAGTAATGTCCACCTCTGAAATGACGGACATGACGTAGTTTGATTGATCACAGTGTTATTATACTGATCAATACCACACTGCCTGTCTACTTATACAGGTAGCTACTATACTTAAAAACCAATAGGAGGCGTTTTCAGTCCTCCAACTGACACAACAAAATTGCTCATTTGTTATTGCCTTAAGCAGTTCTGCCATAGCCATCTTGTTGTTTTTGGAGCCCAAAATGACCATATTTGGGCGTGAGGCAGGCGCTGTGGAGGAGCAAGAGGTGGATTTGACACAGAGACTGTGGTAACACCTTGCAGACATTGACGAGATATTCCTGCAATCAGTGCTTTCACTGTTATAAAATAGGGGGCGCTGTTGCACATCTTGTGATGTAGAACAGAACTGCCATGTCCAAAAACAAAAGGAGGAGAAGATCGGCTGGACACCGCAAGAAGATGTTGTTTACAGAGATGCAGCAGCATGTAAACCACATGAAAATGCCGGCACCGACGGAATGTTCGCGATTGTGCAAGTAGTGAAGATGTTGATGGACTCAGACTCTGACAATTCCTGTTTTGATCAACATTCTGAATCTGATTTGGATGAAGAAGAAAATGACGAAAAGGACGAAACGGGATCTCCATGATGGTGACAGTGACACATCGACAAGACGACCACAGACAAGAGGGTGACAAAAGTATTGACACTGAACATGATGTGTTACACTGTACCTCAAACACAATATTATTTTCATTTTTACAATTCACACTGACGTAAGGAAATGAGAAAAAATAGAAAATGTAAATGTGAAATTGATTTTGTTCTTGGAAATGCATTTTTCTCAGCTTTTTGTCAGAAATGTTTTTTATTAATGAAAATGCACAAATTCAAGTGCTGATAAAAAAGAAATAGAATAAGACAGAATAAAATGGGTTTTTTTGTGTGTTTAAAAGTTGAAGGTCTCTTATTTAGTTTCATGTATATACTGTATACATATTCATAGAGCAAATTATTCTGTGGGTCTTAGAAGATTAGTGAATATGATCAAAAAAACTGACAGTGGCTGGTAACTTAAAAATAATACTCTGGCAGGATAATGTATAACTTTAAGTGTTAATAAGAATCAAACGGGTGAGTTATATAAAAATTCAATCCACACACAGTTGTCATAAAGGGGGAAATTAGCTATAGAGACCAAAACAATTTTTTGTACCAGGTTGTAAACATGTTTAGTTTTGCTATAAAGCTGAGCAAATCAACTTGGGGGGGGGCTGTATGGGGACTGAGTCGTTCTTGGAGCCAGCCTCAAGTGGCCGTTCAAAGAACGGCAGTTTGGCACTTCCGTGTTGGTATAGTGTAGATGACCTGACGTGACGTGACTTCAGCCAGATGGTCTGACATGATTCTGACCAAATTTGATTAAATGAGGAGAAGCAATTTTTCCCAGAACTGGTTATCAGAATAACAGGCAACACCTTTTAATGTGTACTGGAAAGCTGTGGGTGTGTTTGTTTGTCAGATAATATAAATTGTCATGATGTACCAATTCTTTGGCTTTCTCGCGAGTAAACCCTAAAATGTCCAATCCTTTATTTTGAGTCTCTTCATTCCACAACATTGACTTCATTTTTCAGCCCTGGAGTTGCTGCAAAATAGCAACGTCACTCTACACCGTAATTATCAGGGCCACAAGAGGTCACTTTAATCACACAAAAACTTAGGTTGTTTTATGTGATCTTTTATTTTTTCTATCTCTTGAAAGTGTATGTCGCTCTTTAAAAGCCCAGTGTGTAGGATTTAGGGGGATATATTGGCAGAAATGGAATAAATATTCATAGCTATGTTTTTATTCATCTATAATCACCTGAAACTACGGAGCAAACACCCATGGAACCAGCCATATTGTTTCTACAGTCGCCCAGAACGAACAAACCCAAAGGGTGGTTCAAGATACGGCCATTCCTATTTTCTTGTCGGCCACTGTAGTTCTCCTACATGGTTGGCACATTGGAGTTGTTTTAGTTGCCACTAAATTTTACACACTAGACCTTTAAGTATACGTATCTCCCTTTATGGCTCTTTTGCTTTGTTGATTTGCCAGTTTCCCCTCTACAGCCGGGCTGATAGTGGCACTTAAAGGCCAACATTTGTATTTTTAGGTTGCCAACTAGAGAATTACACAACTTCTGAAAAGTGTTAAACACTTTCAATAAAGTTTCTGTGTTTACTTTGAGCAGCAGAAAACATTGTTTCCAATGGACAGTAAACATCCTTGACCAGGACTGAAGATGATACTAATGAGGATGTGTTGGAATCATCACAACCTCCAGGTTCATAACCCTGAAGTTAGACACACCAACATGTGCCAAGATCAATGTGAGAGGTCAGAAGTCGACGAAAGGTATGAAGAAGAAAAACAGCTATCCTGTAAGAATATGTTTATTTCATCTGACCTTTCTCTAGCTCTTACTTTCTTCTGGTGAAACACTGAATACCTTCATCGCTTTAGGCCTTTAAAACATTCTTAAAATGAAACTATCTGAACCCTCTGATTATTTCCACACTAAGACCATAACTTGTAACGAGGGGTCACCAGCAAACAATAACTTGTTTAAACAGGCCACAGGCTAAAAAGGTTGAGAATCACTAAGAGACAACCAGTGGTAAAAAAAATAAAATAAAATAAATACTCAACTCCCAACCCAACAGGTCAAGGCAGACGGCCGCCCACCTAAAACAGGTTCTGTTCGAGGCTCCTGCCAATTACAAGAAAGTTTTTACTTGATGCCATAAACAAGTCTGCCCTTAAGATGAAACTGTTGGGCCTCTGTAAATGAAAGACTTGCTTGTCTAGATTTGCTCGATATTAAAGTCTCCAGAGATAACTTTTGTTAGAATTTGGCACTATATAAATAAAACTGACTTGACTTGACTAAAGGCGATGCAAGACGACCACCGCTCCGCCCAGTTTCATCTCAGCTAAGGCACTGGAAGCATCAGTGAGTCCAAACTGACAGAAGAGATTTCCGCACACTTAGATCTATGCAGTGTTTCACTTTATCTTAAGCTTTCGGTCTATCAGACCTTCATCAGAGCATGCACTGTACTTGTGTATACATTGTATGCTCTGATGAAGGTCTGATAGACCGAAAGCTCAAGATAAAGTGAAACACTGCAAAGGTGTAGGTGTGCAGAAATCTCTGCTCTCAGTATGTCCCTCTGAAGAAAATAGTCTCCATGTAGATCAACATTTTACAGTCAGTGTTAGATAAGCTCCTCATTTCTTCCATTTCTTACTTTCCTTTCGTGCGTCCTAGTCTTTCTTACCTTCCATCTTTCCCTATTTGTCCTTTGATGGTTATTTTCCTTCTGTCCGTTGTTCGTTTCTGTCTTTACCTAATGTGAAAAATCCCCAAAACTGGAGACACACAATTTACACCCTACAGTGAAACAAAAGTGTGTTCTTTTTCACTACGAACAATCAATTTAGAACACAGAGTACATTAAAATGCAAATATATGTGAACTTTTCAACTTTATATGAAAGACTTGGATGATAATTTAACTAACAGATTTTTTTACTCTGCCACTGGTTGTCTGTGTCAATGGTTACCAACCTTTTGAGTGGCTTCTTCTGGCCCTGATCACATAGAAAGCGTTTCTGCAGCTGGAGGCGCCTTTATGTAATTGTTTTTCATGAGAATTAAGCTTGTTTTGAAGCACAATGCGCCTAACATTTCTGCACTCTAGGCACCTGCCGTTTTTGCCAGGGCACTCAGAACTCCTCAAGTTGAAAAACTTCACCTCAGCGTGGAAAGGCGCTTTTTTGTAATACTTTATGCCCATTGTCCAATCGGATGATTTGAGAGGCGAGCCTTCTGTGGTGGTCACGACAACAAGTTTACAGTTGGTAATCAATGGAGGAGAAACTCGTGGTAGTGGTTGCTGAATACCCAGAGCTATACGGGTCGACAATGGACAGCAGGTTGTTAAACTGCCCCTAAGTCATCCTAAAATGTGCCACCCTAAAAAACATCCATCATGGAGGAGAAGCTCCTGGACCAACTGGTGGTACTCCCCATGATCCACCCTCTTTTGTAGGGTCTCATGTACCCACACAGACCTCCGTTCCCCTGTGTCTTGTTTTGCTGTTGTTGCTGCTGTTGCTATTTGGGGGGTGAAGCAGTCCTTTAAACAGATCATTGTCTACTTATTTACCCCTCGTCAAAGTTAAGGCCTCAGTGTGGATATGAGCTGAGGGTAGTTAGACCAAAGATAGTCTCGCTCACCAGACCTTTCTCAAGAAAAGAAAGGTCTGGCTGCGCCGACTGTCACTTTAAGATTGGAGAAAAAAACGCCCCGGCTTTTTTTATTTCTTTCAACCAATCACAATCGTTCTTGGCGGTGCCACAGCAACGGTGCGCTTGAAAACTGCAACCACAACCGGAGGTGGTCGGGCGGGACTTCAGCGGGTGGCTCGTTCCGCCCAATGAGAGGCTGATCTATGCAGCGAACTTCCGCCCACTCAGACTAGACCAAAGATCAAATTGTTTAATTCGTTCAAAGCTATTTAGAAGTAGTATAATTCTGCAAAAGGCAGCTAAAAATAACCATGTTGGCCTTCAGGATCACATATGAGCCTTGCAAACAAACAGAGAAAAACAATTGAAACGACAGATGCATCGCTTACAGACTGACAGCTAGAGAGTCATGTTGGGTAGAACTTAGCCGAGGTAAAAGACTGAAGGAAATGCAGTGTGGATGAAGATGAAGAGAGAACTGAGTGAGGAGGAGACTGTCATAAACACACACACAGGTCTCTTACGCATGCTGAGGTTAAAGTCCTCCTCGAGATGAGCTCTGCTGTGTAATACCCATGCTTCCGGACCACTGATCAGCCAATCCAGAGCTCCAATCACACTGACAGCCAGCAGCCCATCTCTCGCTCGCTTCACTTCACTGGCTTGATCGCGCACATACATACATACTCATACATGCTACGCGAGGGGAGAGACAGCGAGTTGGACTTGCCCCTTCACCTTCAGACCAATACAAATGATACAGGCTAATTCCAGCCATACCGTTCACACACTCGTGTACCTGTCAGACTGAAGGTGAAGATTCTGATGTAAGAGTGGGAGGTAGGGGATGAAATTTCGAAATATATTATTAAAGGTAAGACAGAAAGAGACAGGATGGCAGCGAAGGAGAGGACACAGAGCAACACAGTAACGTGACAGCGAGAGCTTAACTTGATGCTGAAGTACCTGGTTATACAACATATTGGAGCAATTGTGAAGTTAAGTAGAGCAGACACAGTTAAAAGCATGAAAACTACCTTGAAAGCAAAAAAAGAGACAAAATTGATCTGATTTATACAACTGCATGGGAAAATATTCAGTTAGCTTGTTATAATGTGGCTTCGTTATGGCCCAGCTCTCTAAGGGAGAGAGAAGCAACATAAAATCAGATGGATTTGGTAAAATAAAGTACTTTTTGCATGGATTGGTTGTAGGTCACTTAGATTTACAAAAAACAAAGGAGGCCGCCTACAAAAGGAGAAAGGGCCTGATGGTGCTGCTGTAATCAAATAAATACAACTGAAAGAAGACTCCTAACTCAGAGTTTTAAAAAGGTCTACCCAACAACAACAACAACAACAATAGCATCAGTAACTAATGAACCTTCATTAATATAGGCCTATATTTTATCTCCAAGTGCACGTCACACACTGAGCGAGCCGCCTGTTAATGACGCTGTGGGCTAATGGGCATGTAGCTACTTCCATGTTTCAGATGATACGTCATGTTTGTAGTCGACCAATGAAGATGAGTTTACATATCACCTTGGGTTCGTCCTTCACCTTCTCAAAATGATCCCACACTTTGGATTTCCTGCCCGACATGTTATTAACTAGCCTGTGGAATAACCGCAGGTACCAGCCCTGGAGATTAACCTGACTCCTGTCTGACTGCTGAGCGTGGACACTTCCTGTATCTGTCCTTTCAAATTAAATTCCCACATGGTCCAGTTATATAGGTTTTGATTTATTCTGACAAAGCACAGCTCCTATTAGAGTTTCACATTTGTTTTTTTTCTGCAACTAAGCGACCAATGAAATCTTGCCAACTAATGACCTTTCTGGACGACCAACGTTCGTCAGCCCAAAGAGACAGAGTGTCGTTCTGCTCACATCAAATCCCAGCCACGCTGTAACAGACACCCTGTCAAACAGTACACCCAGAGTGAGGAAGAAGATTGAGTCAAGAGCCGACGAACATGTTTCTGTCCAAAAAAGTCTTTCTTGTCAGCGCTTCACCTTCCATCTCACCTCCCCGATTGACATCACAACCCAAGACAAGGCTGCAATTGATGTTTGAGTCCGATGTACCACGTTTTACTCTCCCAACCATTTTACTTGTCAGATGGATGGTAAAGCTGGAGGCCATTACCTCCAGAGCTATCCCTCAGGAGAAGATATAATGGGCCCCGGAGATGAACTTTTGAAAGTTTTTAAGCTCTCGCTTCCCGTAACCTCGGATGACATGTTTAAACACCAGAAGCATCCATCTCCTGCGCAGGTGAGGAACATGCTTGCTTGCATTATAAGGGGGAACCTATGAATAGAAATCACTCAGGCAAACACAAACACTCATGCACACTCCTAAACACACATGGCGTGCCCTGCACACTCCAGTGGGCGGATTGGGGTTTCTGTTGTCTCCCTAGGCAATTCTTGTTTGTCGGCTCACAAGTCTTTTCCTTCCTCTTCAGGTGTAAGAGACGGGTCAGCATCTGTTTTCCCTCAGCGAACATCTAGTTTGCAGCGTGGTTGGAAAGAGAAAAGAGAGGGAGGGTTTTTGATGCGACACAGAAATGGGAACAAAATGTAAACATGCCAAACGCCCATTTTCCCCTGGGAAATCAGGCCTTGTGAAGACGAGGTGTCAGAACACATTCAAACATGGTGTATTGCTTGCCTTGGTGCGCCTGCTTTAAGACAGAAAACATAACGACAAGAAGGAGAAAGAAAAAAAAAAAAGAAAGGAAATAAATCATAGGTATGGGGAGGAAATGGAGGAGAAAAACTCAAAGCAGTTGTACAAGCCAAGCAGATGGAGAACCAAACGAGAGGAAAAAAACTTCATCAAAGTTTTAAAGTGAGAGTCACCGGCACAGAGCAGGCATTTAGCGCTTGTGACAGCACTTTGAGATTTTATTTTCACACCAACTGCTGTTGTGCACGTTGACTGAACTTTTTCTGTTGCTTCTCTATAAAAACAGGCATACGCACATTTGTCCTTCTCAGTGCACGCACAGAAGCATACACTGTAGTAGTAAAGACGCTGCCTTCATGTGTAAAAGGAAATTCAGCACAATCCAGCTGTCAGCCAGGGACGGAGCCTGAATAGCCATGCTATTAAAGCCAAAATGAGGTTACTGAATCAATGTGTCATCATTGTGTCACTGTGAATGCTGAAATGGGTGAAGCACTATAAATATACTGTGGTTAAAAATGGTTTCTGTGCTCTTCTACTGAGACATGTTGATCAGCTTTGTTGGGTGATAGGGACTTGGTTGGCCATGCGCATGTTGTCTAACTTCAGTTCTTCAGGTTCAACCTAGCAGGGCTGACACCATTTTGTTTTTGTGCTGGTCATAGATTGTATATAAAGATGGACAACATGACATCTCCCCTAAAGTGAAGCCAAAACATCTTAATCGCCCCCTGGTGGCTGGCTGCTGTATAGGTCATAAACTCCACCTCCTTCCATGTTAACAGACATGGGCCAAACTAAATCATCAAACTACACTTCAAATACATTTTTCCCAAAGATGGTTTCTTTCATTTAAGATAGTTCTTATCACGCTGATGTATGTTCAAGTGTCCTTTTTCACACAAGTTTGGTTTTAATTAGTTATTTGATGCCATAAAAAGAGGGTCTGACATCATGACTGACAGATATGCGTGCTAAACGGTGTGCTTGGGAACAACAACCCTTGCCGCGACTGGTTGGACCAGTGTATGGGTGGAAACTTGATACCACAGAGATTGCCACTGCACTGACTGCCAATACTCATAATACCATACAATAAAGTATGCCAGAAAAAGATTAAGTATGTCCCAATACATAGTATATCAAATGCAGTATGCCAAAAATACCAGGATGTTCTACTACATCCAGTCACATTGTGCAGTATGCAAGTGAAAGTGAACAAAATAATCATAAATATTACAAACAACAAAAGACCATAACTATAGAAAAAAAATGACAACGACAGAGAACTGCGGATGTAATTTAACTGTCACAAATATAATATGTTAGCATCTACAATCTGTGCAGTTATAACTTTAAAGTTAAACTACATTCTTTGCAAAGTAACAAAAGCAGATCTTTCCCCAGGTTGATCTTCATCACTGGCGAATTGGGAAAGTGGTGTTTTTTGATTTTTATCTCCAAGATAATGGATCTATGAGAGAGAGGGTCAAAGTTCAGAGTGCAATGTTATGAGAAAGTAGTATGTCCCAACTGTATACTGCATGCAACAGTACATGCTTGTTAAGGGCAGCTGCCGTACATACTAAAAGTAAAAAGTATGCAATTCGGAACACACCATCTGGCTCCAAATGATGTCACCAGCGCAAGATGGCAGCGGCCATATCTGGGATATTTTGACTTCAGCAGAGATTTGGTCGTAAATGAATGAGCATCTACATGATCGCCAAAAAAACATGTAGTGTGTCTCAAATCACATACTTCTGTTAGTACACTTCCATGTAGTATACTAACATCTGTACTTATTGGCGTAGTGCGTAAATTTCGACAGGGTAGTGTTGTCTCAAACCAAAGACGGCTGTTGTGCACTCACCGGAAATGATGGCCGCAAATTTCGACCTTTTCTTCTTCTTTTAATGCCTAACTGTAATCGGCCAGTGGAGCATTACCGCCACCATTTGCCCGCAAATTTTCGCCCACCAAAACATCCATCGACTGCATTGTATCGTTGTACTGTATTTAGTTTATTAGTTTATAGTATCGTGGACAATCCCAATTAATTGACTGTAGAAATAACAGTAAAAAGGGCAGCTTTAGCCAACATGGCTAATATTCAGCTGTAGTCCCCGGCCTGATGACAATAGGCACCCTAAAAAGAACACTATATTACAGCACATTCATTAAAAAGAGAGAGTTAAGAGTGAAGAGAAAAAGATAAAGATAAAACACTTTGGAAATGATCAATAAAGATAAAAAGGAACAGTAAAACATCAATACAATCATGCAGAGACAGCACATATAACCAAGACATACAGAAGCAGCACATGCTATATAATCATACACAAAACATCAGCACGTACAATCACATTCAGGGATGCAGACAGACAGCACGTATAGACATGCAGCGTTTATGATCATGACGCAATAACACACAGCCATACTAGGTTAGTGTGTGCAGGTGTAATTGTCAGTAAACCATGTTTTTAACTTGGCTGTAAAGGTGGAGTATGTATGTGTATCTATAATATGGGTGGGAATTTTGTATTGCTCTAACAGAGAATGATAACTGACCAAATGTGCTTTTCCTGAATGGGACTAATAAGTCACCACGTGTGATGCTTCTAGTGATCTGACCAGTATTATTGCGTTGGTTTATGAATGAATTAAGTGGAGGAGGAGCTAAGTTATGCAGGATTTTAAAGACCAGACAGATGTTCCTGTATTTTATTAAATCTTCCCAGTTCAGACGTTTGTGCTTGCGTAGAATGGTACAATGATGTGAGCTGTTTGGTTTCTGGTCCAAGATTTTAAGGGTTTGCTTGTATAAGGTTTCTAGAGGCTTTAGTGTAGAGGATTTGGTTTGTCCCTAGCTTGTGAGGCAGTATGTTAGATGCAACATGATCATGGCATTCACATATAATTTGGCAGCATTAAAAGTCATTGTGTTTCTTATGTATTTAAAATTCGCTAAACTAAACTTAACCTTTTGACTGACCTTTTTTATGTGTGTTTTAAAAGTTAGATTGGAGTCAATAGGGATTCCCAGATATTTGACCTCTGACAATAGCAATACTATCACCTGAGATTGTTAAATTCGGCACAATGTTACACTGCCTTTTGGAAAAGAACATTCCTACTGTTTTTTTCACATTAGGTTGAAGGCAGGAACAGTTTAGCCATTTAGAGATCTGCTCTAATGCTGAGGTGAGTTTAGCAGCTGCCATCTGCTTTGTCCTGGCATGCACATATATCACGGTGTCATCCGCATATAGCTGGGTTTCCACATCAGGGCAGACAGTTGGGCAGGTCATTGCTATATAAAGAAAAGAGTAGGGGACCAAGTATTGACCCTTGTGGTACTCCAGTGTACAGTTCAAGGGCTGGAGAAAGTTGGTTGTTAACCATAACATGTTGACGTCTACCAGTCAGGTAAGATTCAAACCAGCTAAGTGCTAATGGGGAAAAGTTGAAAGTGGACAGTTTGGCCAGAAGGACCTTATGGTTGACTGTGTCGAAGGCTTTGCGTAGATCTAAAAACACTGCACCAACAATACCTCCTTTGTCAACCATTGCTCGAACCTTTTCTATGAAAAGGCAGTTGGCTGTTTCTGTGGAGTAATTGGCCCTAAAGCCAAACTGCATGTGATGAAGGTTAAATTCACTTGTATTCAAGAAAGAGACAAGCTGTTCTGATATCCACTTTTCAGCAACCTTGGATACCACAGGTAAAATGCTAATTGGGCGGTAATTGCTGATGTTCTGGGGGTCATCTGATTTAAAAATAGGAGATACGATTGCAGTCTTCCAGGTACTTGGAAAAGCACCCTGCAGTATTGATGAATTTATGATTTGTGAATTAGGATGAGCTAGGTGGTCTTTCAAAGATTTGAGTATTGCTGAATCCATCCTGTATATATCCTTGGCCGTTGAAGTTTTAAGGGAATTAAGTATTGCCTTAGTTTTTAGTTAAGAGATGGGTTATTAAAATGAACCTGTTATCACGAACCACAGACGTGTTAGCTAGTTAGCAAACTAGCATTAGGATTAGCATTATTGTCCGTGGTACCAAATCATTACAGACTGCTAAATTAACCCAATAAACATACTGCTGGCTTATACCCGACAACAGTATAGTGGTGCTTAGTGCAAAAACACATGTATTTGTACAATGCAGCGACGTTCACGGCCGCACAGTCCTCTGCCGCCATTTCCTGTTTGAAAAGTGGTCCCTCCCCTTCTGCTACGTAGCCAAGATGGCGACCATTGAGGGTGAGAAGTGTCCATCGTTCCACACTCAACCTCTTTTTTCCATACTTACTTTCCCACTTCATACGAACTCCACCTTGGTGAAACAACTTGGGGGCGGCAGTAGCTCAGTCCATAGGGACTTGGGTTGGGAACCGGAGGGTCGCCGGTTCAAGACCCCGTCCGGACCAAATGCGGAGCGTGGACTGGTGGCTGGAGAGGTGCCAGTTCACCTCCTGCCAGGGTTCCCCCCAACTGCTTGGGGCGCCTGACCAAGGCAGCCCCCTCACTCTGACAACTCTCCACTTTGTGCATGTATAGGTCCTGTTTGTGCATGTGTGTGTATTTCGGACCTGTGTGTTAATGACAATGTAGTGAAAAAATTGAATTTCCCCTCAGGGGGATTAATGATATACAGTGGTGTGAAAAAGTGTTTGCCCCCTTCCTGATTTCTTACTTTTTTGCATGTTTTCCTCACTTAAATGTTTCAGATCATCAAACAAATTTAAACATTAGTCAAAGATAACACAAGTAAACACAA